>NC_135510.1:15126110-15381110 GCF_051989575.1 Stigmatopora nigra | reverse complement strand
AAATCCTCTCATAATTTTTATGGAAAACATCAAGGGCCAAAAAGCCAATAGGGCTTAGAAAAAAAAGGCACAAGTTGACACGCTAAACGATAGTCTTACTGGATCATCTCTATTTGAATAAATAAACATGCACTGTAAATACGTTTTTTTACGGTGGTTTCACAATTATGTTAAGTGTCATATTGTCAGTATTTTTCCAAACTCTCACATAATGAGTTAGGATGAGGAGCCTAGGAGAATACCCAAGTTATTTTTGTTGTATATCTTACCTCTTTGCAGTTTTCAGAGTTGGAAAAGTGGATGAGGTCATCGTTGTACATCTCTTGTGTGTTGATGATGTCACTGTACTCCTTTTGGCTAAGGTCCTCTGGGTTAATTCCATTGGCTCTCAAAAACTCCTGATAAGCTACGCTGAAAGCCTGACCGATAGACTGAGCGATGAGCTGGGCCTGTATTCAGAAAATATATATATTTTTTTAAAAAAGCATCAAAAACGTGTAGGCAAGATCAGCAAGTTGGATACATTTTGCAAAATTAGTCATGCAATTGAAATGTTTGCCAATCATTTTCTTATCACTTTCGATCATTTTTTTTTTTTTTAGTTTGTCACATCTTTCATACAAAATTGGGACACGCTGATAATGTTTAAAATGTTTGGTTGAAAGTGTTTCTTTAGACCTTGTAAATAATTTGAGAATTTACATCTAAATACTGCTTTTAAAAAATTAAAAATCCAAGTTACCAAACAAGTTCGAGAACCAATTATCGTAAGTAGAGGTACAACACTATATCTTGTCCAATCACAGGACAAAATGGTTACAAGTGGGAATACGAACAATGGATGAAGCATTTTATCCCTTTCAGATGTTTTATCTCCAAGATGAACATACACCATTGTTATGTTATTCTTTTAAATATGAAAAATACAACATTGTTTCGGACACTTACATCCTCAGACTCAAAGACATGACATATCATCTTGTACTGCTTCTTGGCTTCAGGTGCTCCTGGTGTAGTTTCAATGCAATCCTGGGAAGCTGTGCGTGACATTCGACGTCGTGCCATTAGCACTACAATGTTTCCAATATCAGCAATATACGATATGGTCCTCAATGCATTGTCCATCATCGTCTCCTAAAAACAAACCCATAAGAGTATTGTAAAAAATGGTTAATTTGCATTAGGGAAAAAACCCTGATTTAATAGGAAAACTATCAAATGGCTATTATACTTCACTTACCCTAAACACATAAAGGCAACTAGGATTTTATGGCACTTTGTTGCTAAAAAAAAGTACATTCAATGCTCATTCAATTCAATCAATCTAATATATTTCTGGTTTAATAACGACTTTTATGTTGAAGAGGAGTCATTTGTTAAAACTCGACTCTTTAATCCACTATTCAATTTTGCAATACAGCAAAATGACCTCATTGTGGTGTATGATAGTTTTATAAATTGCTTAATTAGCACAGATTTACATCCCATTTTGGAAACTGTTCTCATTATGTCTAATTGTCAGAACGCCCATTAAAGCAGTTTTTTAACATAGATATTCAAAACAATCCTCCTTTAAATGTGCTAGGATGATTGGGAAATATACTACATTGAAAAGCTTATGTGTCTACTGCATTGCACCATATTAATAAGCATATAAATATATGAAGAGTGGTCTCCTAAAACGTCGAATACTAAAATGTACTGTAGATGATTTATCTTCAAAAAAGGAGAGAAAAGTTCCCCCCAAAGGAGCCTGATAGTGACTGGATGCATAAAGAAAGACATTTTCATGTACTAAACTAGAGCGGCAACCAAAAATCTGGCACAGCCCGAGTTGAGTCACTCTGCACGCACAGATGTTTCTTGGGCATTTTGGGTATTATAAAGTCTGCTCTAATCCTGTGTCACGTCATAAAATCTGCAGTGGGATTTCAGGGGAAGCAGCAACACATCCCTTTAGCTTTGATTGAGATGACACGACGTCCTTTCACGGGGTAAAACAAGGTACTTGGCAAAAAAAAAACACTCACCTGTGAGTCTGCATTGAGGACTTTAATCCTCTGAGTGGAGATGAATAAATCAACTTCAGTGAGAGTTTGCGCGTCTCCATCTTGGCTCTGGAGAAATAAAAGGTGTAAATACTGTCATGTTTCATCGCATATGAAGCCATGAGCTAAATGTACCTTTGAGTCAATTATTGCTACGGAAATGCAAACAAAACTGTCCTGACATGAAAATATCAAGCGAACAGAACCACACTAAAGGTGCACATCGGACTTAGAAATACTTTGGACATGATGATGCTATACTTGAACACATATTTAATATAATGATGAAGACAAACGGTACATTTTTTAAAGACTGTTAATTAAAACCAATATCTAAGCTTTACAACATGGCTCGAGCTCTTTCTGCCTGGTGGATGGAGATACATAAAATTTAAACCAAGGGTGTCAAACTCAGATTGGTTGGAAGGCCCAATTCATGCCAACTACATCTCATGTGGGCCGGACCAGTTAATATTTGACTATAAAAAGATAACTTAGTGGCCTCCCAGTCACGTCTAGCGCCGTCAATGGCATCGAAAGATAAGCATCCACAGTCAATTTCAGGGAATTGGACCTCTATCGTTGTCAAATACAGACAGTGAGTTATCTTTGTGACACTTCCTTGTCATTTTGGAGTAATTACAGGTCACGTCCTATAAATTTAGGATCATTTCCTATTGATTTTGGGGGAGTTTACTGTCTGCTTCCTGTGTTTTGGCCGCTTTCTGCTGATTTTTGGCCAAGTAGTAACTTGTACCTGTTGTTTTTGGGTTGTTTTAAGGTTGCTTTTTAGCTCATTGGCTGCCATTGATGGGGTAGTTTTGACTGCAGGTGGTGAAAGAATGAATATGACAGGGGATATGAAGTTGACAAAGTGCAATAGTGGCGAACTCAACCAAAGAACTCACAAAATTCTGGTTTTACGGCATCAAAGTCGAGAAAAATAAATAAAAGCACCTAATTCTTTACACACATACAGTATGGATGAGATACAAAGTCTGGTAGAACACCCCCGATTCCGGTCTCCGGGTTGTATGTTTGACACCACAGATTTGACCAATTGATAAAAACACAGTGCTCCAACTAGTTCTGAAAAATCATAATGTGACTTGAATTCAATGTGTACTTTTGTCTTACCTGTAATTAAGTTATTAAATTACTATTTGACGCTGTATTTGAAAGACACAGCTGGGTATCATATCTCAGTAAACTGCTTCAATGTGGACAAATTAGGTGAGACAGTCATTTCATGCATTCTGTGCTTAATTTGATTATAGTGGGAAAAGTATATATTTGGTTAAATCTGAAATGACCACAAAAAACCATGCAAGGTATTCATATACACCCCCCCCCCCCCCCCGCCCCCCGAAGAAGAAAAAGGAAAGGTGAGACAGAGAGGGTGAAAGTGGCCAGAATGTTTTCTTATTGATGTGTTTATTACACACCGCTTTTTTCTTGATTTTGGCAGCCTTCTGTACCCTCTGGCAGGCGGGAGGCCAGGCGGGAGTTTGGACGAGACAAGGTCAGCGGATATGGGAGCACAAAAAACAAGGGAAAGGAAATAAAGCAGGTAAATAATGGCTAAGACAACAAAGCCCCAAGACAGAGCGGTGCTCTTCCCTATCTCAGAAAGGTCGCTTGTGTACACATCTGAATATCCGCGTGTGAAATATGTGTTATTAAAGTTACAGGTAGTGTTAGCACAGCCATATTTCCTACCAGATTTGAAATTAAACAGCAATAACTGAGCCTAATCATTGGCTCTAACATTTGTAAACAGTATTTTAGTATCTTATACCATTGAATTTTTTTATCTGCTGCTTTCAACATTAAACACAATATATCATGCATGAATACTCGATAGAGAATTTCGAAGTACTCCAAGTTTATTTAAAAATAAATTCAAAGTTGTCACAATGTTTGGAAGGTAACTGGTTAAATAAGCAATTGTCTTTGCTATGAATATAATCTTTTGGTAGGGATAAAAGGTAAAATAATGTTTGATCCTGCTATCTGTGGTTGGCCTGGGATATGCTCCAGTACCACAGCAGGACAAAAAAATAAAAGAGGATAAAGTGACATAAATATTGCATGAAACATCAAGTAGCGTACAAAAAAAGTGCTATAGTATAAATAATCTACAAAAGCGTTGGTATACATTGAAATTCAAACTTGCCTTGATTCTTTAAAATCAGTGTGGCACAAGTATACTTGTTGAAAATAGAAATGTGCTCTACTTGGACATGCTATTCAGTTTCAAATATAAAGGGTGTCTTTGTGAATCCGATTGAGGCATTGATTCATTATAAGAGAGGTTTTACTGTAATATTTTTATTCAGTTTGATGTCTGAATAAAAAATACATTTTCCGACTGCTTGAAAAGCAAGCTACACTAATGTTTTATTTACACACCAGACTCTTCTGTGGCAACCTGTGCTGCATTTACAATTTCATGATGTCATGGTCATTTGATATTTAACAATAAGTATGAGCAAGAGAGACACATACTTATGAAATAGTTTAAATTAGAACTTTATTTTTTTTGTATGGCTCTCCATTGCAGGTTGAAGTGCTGATTTATAGTTTCCTTCTATTTGCATGTACACGATATTTAGAGTTATCACACATTTCTCACTCAGTGTGAAAATTCTTTTTAGAAGTGTGAAAGATTTTCTGTCACCATGTGATTCATTGAATATAATGCAGGATATAATGTTCCTTTTGCCAAAAGTCAGCTGGGATAAAATTCCCCCGTGAATTTGAACATGATAAACCATGTGAAAAATGGCTAGATGGATGACATCTGACTGTTTAAATTCAACAGCATATAAAGTAAACAGCATGCCCAAATTGGCCTGAAATAATTAACTCAGTAACCATTAAGCAGTCAAAATTAATAAATGAATACATGAATATCAATAGATAAGCTCCATTCATTTCACCAAGGCCATACTCTTGCAACAATCAAAATCTAGATTTTCAGACATATCTGTGAAAAGATTTGATTCGGACAAAAATTAATTGTATTTTGAGTTCCTTTTTGTTCCATTTATGCTGTCATGGTGTAAAGCAGTGGTTCCCACCAACAGATGTGTAGAGAGAAATAAGCACTAAATATTTCTGTTTTAAACTCATCGTAGGTGCCATCGATGCTCAAGTATGATTATCAGGAGTCAAAAAGACTGCACCTCAGAGTTGTTGGATCAGAAAGGGAGTCTCTAGACTAATTCATATTCTAGGTATAACGTTCACGGTTCTGCGGGAACACATTTGCACACATTGCGCTTGCAATCTTCATATAACAGAACCAGTGGCACGCTGTGAGTTGAGTAACTTTTTGGCTACCTCAAGGGTCTCGCTTTGATTCCCGCTTGTGTGCGTTGTGACAGGATGCCCACCTGGTATAAAACTTATGCTGAACTTATCATGTGGATCGACTGTGAGTACCTTTCAGAAACTCGTTTTTAGCAGTGCCAACAGTGTATGATAAACAGGCTCTCGAGAGCTATCGGCACAATGTGCAGATGGCGAAAAGCCAGTGGTGCCTCTTGTGCTCGAGTGTCTTTTACGGAACACAACGGTAAAAGACAAATCTTGGCGCCGAATTCTGAATGAATTTATTTGTCATTGTTGTACAAGAAAGCCCTGACTTGAATCATTTCAAGGAAGAACAGCAGCTGATACCAGCTGTGAAAACGGCAGTAGTGCTTAAAAGACATAATAGGAAATAGGTTATTTAAGAAATGGGACAATGAGAGGACTGTGTAGCTGAGACAAGATTAAAAGGAGATGTGAGCAGATGGAGCTGGCCAAAACAAAGGAATAGGCATATGATGACAGAAAGATCTTTACATTCTAGCCTAGAAAGAGATAGAAGTGTTAGGGTGATTAAGAGTTGTGATGACATATGTTGACTGGTGCTAGTTTTGTGTTGAACAGATGGAAATAATAATTCAGGGAGTTGATAAATGAGCAAAACCAGAGCAAAGAAATAGTGGAAAGAACAACCATAATGGAGGAGAGTATAGGAATGTATCCGAAACTAGTCTGTAGGGCACTAAAGATGATAAGTAATTGAAAGGTAGTTGTTACCGTAACTAGTGAGCTATGGGAACATCTAAGAGTGATGCGTCTGAGGTTTTCCATCAGGTTGTTCATTATAATTATTATAGGTTCGAAGATGACTCAGAAAGTGAGGGAAAGTATTTTTTCAGTGACTATTTTCAAGAACAAAACTAATGTGTGAGATTGTCAAAACTGTAGAGCAGGTATGCTCAAGACATGGAGCTATCTGTAGATGAGCATTGGTAGATCGCACAATAATAGTATTTGATCCAGTCTGTTGGTTTCCTTAGAAAAGCTGTCATTGCTTTAAATGGAACATGGTTTATTCAACCCTGTCACAATATTTTCAACTCATTTTGCAACTGAGAAATAAAAGTGTGACTTTTCATGGAAAACACAAAATTGTCTGGGTAACCCTAAATCTTTGATTGGCAGTGTATATATGGAATAATTTGGTCTTTAAATACCTTAACCCTGCTGACTGCCTCCTGAGCTTGCATCATCCGTATGTTCTTGGAAGGGTTCCTCTCCGACAACAGTTGAGTGGAGCCCAAGTAATTAGCAGCAAAGATGATTCCATCAATCAGGTCTTCTGGCTCGCAGGGTCCTGGGACTAAGCCAGGGAGAAAGGAGGATTACTATTGGGAAACCACCTAGCAGGGACTGACAGGGTTTGGTGTGGGTGTGGTGAAACAGAGCCAAGCATCACAGCGGTAGAACGATAAAAGACTGTAGGACCAATGAGATGACAGTGTGTGTGAGAAGGACTGGGTAGAGGTTAATCGGTTTGCTGGATAAACAAGATTGTGATCACATTGCTGCCTAGACCTGTGCTACTTGTGCATGTCTTGTCATTTCTATGCTGCTGTCTAGACTTTTGTCCTGTATTGCCTTATTGATTTTATCTTCAACCTGCACACGGGACTAAAGATGGAAATTAGGATAATTCAGCTATAATCGTACATATTTACCTATATATGTTCATTAATATGAACATGCCAATGTTCATTAATATCCATTGTCCCTTTATTAAATAAATCCAACTCATATGTCGATGTCAACCAGAACTGAGACCAGTTGCACTTTCACAATTCAAGCAAAGCACCTCGTTTATCATATCTTCTTACATTTGTCAGTGGGAGTGAAAAGAACAAAAGAGGAGCTCTATCAAGGCTGTAGTAGATTAGGCTGGAGGTGACTCTCATGCAATTAATTTCACTTTACTAGATTAACATGCAGCTGAATTCACATAGGTGATCTTACCATCAACAAAGCTGGGGAACGATGCCACTTTTTTGGTAGTCTTGGAAAGAAAATGAACAATACAGCATTAAGGTATTACACAATATACAGCAAATATGATAGCTTTAAAAACGTTCATTTATTGGCTGACAGACTGATAGACGTCTACTCAATTTTGACTGGAAGGACTGCCGACGATCATTTGTAGCAAGCTTATCCAACTCGAAAAAGATTTGATGTCTATCGTCATCAATACCCTTGAAACATGATCATGTAACGTCAGCCATTCCACCTCAAACTGATTTGATGTTGCTTTAAGTGGCAATGAATGTGTTTAAATTGGGTAAAGACCACATTTTGTGTTCTCTTTGTTAACATTTGAGCCTCCTCAGTCAAGAGCTTCTGTTTGGCTGTATCTGTGCTATTCTTTAGTGACACGGTGACCATGAATGGTTTAGTGATAGAAAAAAAAGAGGAAGAAAAATGGTGGCCTTGCTACTCTCATGAGTACTGCAGAAGTGAATGTAGAGAGAGCACTAAGAAATTATCCTGCATGCACACATTTCTGTCTGTTAGGTGAACATGCACCCTAAAGCCTCGAAATCACTTGCGGCATGATTACTATTAATTTTATTCAAAAGCCTTTATTGTCATCATACGTATGTATGCGTATAATGAAATTGGTGGTGCTACTCCAAGCTATTCAAAGTGTGTTTTCCCATTGAAAAAAAAACATAAAACGTAGTATAAAAGTATAAAAAGTCACATCCCGGCTAGGTGAATTCTGAAATATTGCACAGAATTCTAAAATATTGCACAGATTTCAAAGATATTGCACATTGTTATTGCACAGAAGGGATGGTGTGTCGTGCTAATTCAAGTTCAGAGTCCTGATGGCTGTGGGAAAAAAAACTGTCCTTAAGTCTATTTGTCCGTGCTTTGTGAGACCTGTAGCATCTGCCAGAGGGCAGCAGCTGGAACAGATTGTGACCAGGGTGGTGTTGGTCCCTGACAATGTTCCTTGCTCTGCTGAGGTAGCGAGGGCTGGCAATATTATCCAGTGAGGGCAGAGAGCAGCCGATGATCTTCTGGGCAGTGTTGATCACCCTCTGCATGGCTTTTCTGTCTGCTGCGGTGCTTCCAGCATACCACACTGTAATGCAGTATGCCAGGATGCTCTCCACAGTGGCTCAATAGAAGGTTACCAGAAACTTAGTGTCCAAGTTGTTCCAGCTGAGTACCCTCAGGAAATGGAGTCGTTTCTGGGCCTTCTTCACCACTGCTGTGGTGTTTTTAGACCAGGAGAACTTATCCGTGATGTGGAACCCCAGGAATTTAAAGGACTGGACCCTGTCTTCACACACTCCATTTATGAGGACAAGGGCCAGATCTGTGCTAAATTTGCGAAAGTCCAGGATTATTTCTTTAGTTTTCATGGTAATTAGTGTGAGATTGTTCACTAAACACCATAAAGACAGTTTTTGCTCTATAGGCAAACTGGTGAGGGTCAACTGAGGGAAGGATTGTATCCCTGATATGAAGGGCGACCAACTTTTCAAAGCACTTCATGATAGAAATGTCTGCACCGTACTGCCAATAGCTCTAAATAATGATCCTACTGTTGCAGCACTATTCATTGTGTGTGTACATGCAAAGTCATCCCCCAGTCCCCCCTCCAACCACCAACACCCCCCACCCCTACGTGCTACGTACTTAGTTCAAAGAGCCAAAACGATTTTTCCCCCAAATGTGCAAAGGCATTACAGAACACAGGAGTGAGGAACTATTCTTACGTCTGGTACGTTGTTGTTCTCCAGGGGAACGTTGAGGTCAGAGCGCTGCTGTTTTCTAGGCTGTTCTGCGCCATTGTTTACCTAGCAGGTCAACACAGAAAATAATGTGTGAAAACGAGAGCAGAAGAAAAAAAACTAATAACCCTTGCCAGTTTTATACCGGGATTAGAAAAGTGTATTTTCCACACTACAAGGCACACTGGAGTGTAAAGGATGTCTTCAATGAATTGCACACCAGAGAATAAAAGTAGTAGTAGTACATCCACTCGATGAAGCAGTAGTAGTAGTGGATTCTGTTAGACCCACTGGGTGCAGCTGTAACAGTAGTAGGGGTCTTGTTAAACAGGAGCTAGATGAAGCTGTAGTAGTAGTAGTAGGAGGTCGTGTTATGTCCACTACATGGAGCACTATTAGGAGTAGTCGTAGTAGTAGTAGTAGTTGCTGTAGTAGTATTAAATGGCTGTGTTATACATTTACTTGATGGAGCTGTATTAGTATTAACAACAGTATTGGTCAGTAGTTGTCTTATACCTCAACTAAATGGAGCTCTTCTAAACGTAATGTCATACAATCATTAATCAATATTTATCCATAAAGAAGGCGTGTTGGATTCTAAGGCATATTGGCAACTTGTGTCTTTTAATTGCACCTAAGAGTACAAAAAACACTACACTATAAAACACATTACTCACAAAACACACCTAGAATAAATAATCGAATGCAGAACATCTGCATAGAAATGTAAAGCTCCCAAACTATTGGGTTGGAAAAACAAGTGACTCATGATTATTCTGTCTTTGACTTGCCCTTCACTTGGTTTTGGATTGCGTCTCAGCTTCCAGCAAATACATGGTTATAAGCAGCAGGTAGCCAGCACGCAATCACACAGGGAGAGGATTATCTCAACTCCCTGGGTTCTATCCGTCTCACTCTGCACAACTCCTTATTAACATTCAACCATTACTGGCACAAATGAAGCGTCTTGCCAATATAAACCTGTTCTTCACTGGCAAGGGAGGGAGAGATGAGAAACGGAAATGTAACATTCAACGAGACAGGCAATCTTTTAGGGCAAATGGAGCTGAAACGAATTACTACATTCATGATCTTAAATCCTTCATTTGCGAAATGAGAGCTAAATACCTGATTAGTATTCAGTGTGTTTTTGGAACTATGTTGTCCTAAAAATCCAATAATGGAATTTGGATTATTCAGTGAGATGCAGTGCTCAAAATCATGTAAACAATGTCCTTGGGAAGAACGTGCCTTGATAACTTAAAACAATGACCCATAAACAGTATTTTAAATATCACAGGTTTCATGTTGAAGTCTTTTTGTTTGAACACAAACAACACAAGTAGTACTATGACAGTTACAACAAACACATACAAGTAAGATAAAAACAGCATTTTACATCTATTTTAATTTAGTAACTTGTATGTATTATTTAATAATATTAGTATTAATATGTTGCTTTTTAACATGACTAATAAAAAGCAAATATGACGAAACTAACAAATGTGTGTTTGACAATAATTATAAAAAATAGCTTGCAATTCATTAAATAAAAAAATGGGAAGCAGCATTTATACTGAATTTGTGTAAAATTTAGGACTCATAATTGAAATATAACTTTTTAATGGACAGTATTATAAACAAAAAGAAAATAGTACACACAGAAGCAATTGTGTAGGATTAATAACATTAAAATGTGTCTTTTTGCCACCTGACTTAGAATTCAGGATCATATGTGTAGCTTTTCTTTCCCCATGTAATGTATGATTGTACTTTAGATGTAAAGGGACTTGTGCACCAAGTTTATACAACCAAAATATGAAAAGGATGAAAAGGATATCTATATGTATTTCTCTGTAAGTCCAAAGGACAGGAATAATAAGGAGACATAGAAGAGGGGAAAAAATATACATACACATACTTTCTGGGGAAGGATGAGAAAAAATTCTCCTTTCATTACATTATATTTGAAGGCAAGCGTCTCTGCCAGACTGCCATCAACGTGATGGATTATGTGGATATTGTTTCTGTACAACTATTTAGTGTACGTCTACACATTTCTGTATTGCAATTGTTTCTTACATTTTTTTTTATAATTGTTTCAATATTTGAAGTCATATACCAGGAGAAAAACAAAAAGCAGGAAGCAAATTGGAAGAGTATTAAAAGGGGTCTTAGTGTTTATTCTAAAGGATTTTTTTTTTAATTGGGGAAAAAAAATCTACTAGTTTCTGATTCAAGGTGAAAAAAACAGGTGCTTGTCCTAGCCTCTCCTCCAAATATTTCTTAACCAGGCAGACCATTTTCAATATTGGACCGATGCAATAAACCCAAACAAAATGTGTTGCTATGATTATGTAGAAAGACTCAGAGCTCACCTGTTCATGTTGCCATCTTTGTCGATCTTCTGGAGAATGTGGTTGGATCTTGAGGCCCCTCTGGAAGTCTGGGTTGTTATGGTGCACAGAAGGTAGATTGAGAGACTTGGGTCTGCTATCATGGCGGTGGTGAGCTTGGGGGTAAATGGCTGTGTTGGGCTTGGTTGGAAGATAGTCACCCGTGGGCGGGTCCTGCACCAGTTCTTCCGGACTTTGGTCAGTACAACTACTTAGGCTTCCCATGCTCATACTCATCTTGATCTCCGCAACAATTTGATCGATATCCTCCTCCGCTTCTTCGCCAGTTTCCCCCTCGACCACTAACACCTTGCGGCCACGGAAGGGAGAGACGTGCACAGAATTGCCATTGTCCTCTGGGGCATAGTAGCCTCCACCATAGGCCCTTTCATGTCTTTCATGTTCATCTCCTTCCTCTTCTCCTTCCTCATTTGGGCAGTAGTCTTCACTTTCTGCATCATCGTCCTCCAAGTCGGTCCGGCAAACGTGTACGGCTTCCTGCATGGCAGGTTTTTGGTGGTGGTGATTGTGATGGTTATGGTCCAAGATTGGTTCTGGACGTCCATTGTATATTTGTTCATCTGGATCTTGCTCCACCACCTCACAGCGTACCTCCCCCCCACGCTCTTCCCATTCTTCGACTCTCTGCCTTTCGCTACCAGTCCACTGCTCTTGCTGGCATGGGCCCTCCTCCTTCCACTCCTCGGCTTCTTCTTCTTCATCTCCATCCCTCCATGCCTCGCTCATGCCTTCCTCCTCTTCTTTCCATTCTTCCTTGGCTACACGTTCTTCCTCTTCCGCCCACTCTTCTTCTCTCTCATCTGCCTCTCCTTCCCTTTCTTCATTCCACCCCTCACCTGCCTCTTGGCACTCGGGGTGGCTTTCACCTGGCTGCATAATACAGGCACGCTCGTGACTGTGTTTGCAGTCTCCCTGGCTGCTGCAGTCCATACCTTCCATGTAGCTCTCATCCTCGGGGCAATAGCGAATGTAGTAAGTAACACCTTCATCCTCCTCTGCCAATCCTAGAAATAATGATCACAAACATTCATATATCGATCAAAGGTGCATTGAAGTAGCATTGCAATCATTTTTCTTCACTAACTAAACAATTGAACTTTGTACAAGGGTATTGAAAGGCTAATTTTAAGACACCCAAAGATGCATAAAGTTTAAGAATATGGATTTAGAACATTTTTCACAGTTTTTCTCGGCAGGGTTGAAACTTGATGTATAGGGAAGTACACAAAACCAAAACCGTACAGGTGTATGGCGACCATGGAGTTTTGATTGAAAATTGCAGATGGGACTCGTTGTGTTTATCGTACCGCGAGTCGTAATTTGAAATTAAAAGTGGTTCAGAAAGCAAAGAAGTCCCGAAAAAAGTATTCCTGGAGTCATTTTAATGTTCAAACTGGGACTAATTTACTGTTACCTTCTTAGATAGCTTCTCTAACTATGAGCTAACAACGCTGAACATTCATTCATTTTCTGAACTGCTTTATCATCATTAGAGTCACAGGGGTGCGGACTAGAGGCGCGAGACACCTTGAATTCAAGACACAAGGAGACGGACATCCATGCACACTCACACCCATACCAAGGGGCAATTTAGAGTGTCCAATTTGCACTTTATGGGATTTAAATATGCAATGTTTAATCTACAATTGTTTTGTGAGACAATTTTACAGTCAATTCTACCAAGGAATTACATTTGAACAGCTTGGAGCAAGTGTGCTTTTCAAATTTAAATGTATTCAACATGAAGTGAGTAAACTAGAAAAAACTAATTGTTATGGTTGCTGCGGTTTGGTTCACACTACAAATGATAACTAAAGTTTTATCTAATGCCTTTCAAGGAATTCTCTCTTTTTATATATTTATCATCCCAATTGTAAGATAGGGAATTAGGCAAAATATTTATACATGTGTTAGAAAGAAACAAAAGGTAACAGATATTCATTGACTTGTCCTGGCGTGCATGACAAAAATGAGGAATTGAATAAATAACATAATTTTCAAGTTCTACAGTTTGAAACTTGGTTGGGATAAACAAAAAAAAAACACTTTTGAATTAGCAGTAATAGTAGTATTTTTTAAAATGGTCTGCCACAAAAAACAGTAGTCAGTTAAAGTAAGATGACAGGATTATTTTTTTTACTTTAGCCATGTCCTGCTGCCTGTTTTTGAATACTTCCCACCAAGTAGAAACTATGTAACCAATAGGAAATTATGATACATATCAATAAATGAAGCAATTAATATAAAAAAAACTAAGGATTGCATTTTCTAAGACACAAGATTCTGTCCAAATTATGTAAAACCTCTCAAAAATAAAATATAGTGTGAAATTAAAGACAGACCACCGACAAAAAACCAAAATAAAACATGACCAACCTGGTGTTTAATCCACACTTTTCAATGTAAGATTTACAGATGAAATCACTCACCATCATCATAGTCTTCCTCATCCTCTGAAGTGTTGTTTATATAGTCAGAGCAAGAGTCATCATCCAGGCTGTCAGCTCCATCGTGAAAGTCTTCCTGGTTGTGGTTAACCTGCTCATCATGTTCAGGTGTTGATGGTGTTGCGGGTCGCTGCTCCTTTAGTTCTACATCTGGCTGATTGTTATATCGCTTTAGTTCAACATCTCCATCTGCATCCACTTCTGGACAGCTGGAAACTTCATCTACGTGAGAGGAGTAATGTCCCTTACAGGTCCCGGGGAGGAGCTTTGGCACATGCGATTCCTTTGGGTAACGGACGGGCCGCTGTCTGGGATGGATGGCTTTCAAATCACATGTCTCTGTATGGTGAGCTGTGGGACAGGAGGTGGCGACTGGTGCAACCATACTGGGGTTTCCGGTTCTCTTTCTTTGAGCCATGATTGGTTGTTCACACGCCATACATTGCTATGGTTTATTGCTAATTTGGCAAAAGAAAAAAAGATGCAAAGATATTAGCAAATTCCACACCAAAAATATGTTGTGCATTAAAAAAGAGTGGACTTGAGGGACTGAAAAAAAAAAAAAAAAAAATATATATATATATATATATATATATATATATATATATATATATATATATATATATATATATATATATATATATGTGTGTGTGTATATATATATATATATATATATATATATATATATATATATATATACACACACATATATATATATATATACACACACATATATATATATATATATATATATATATATATATATATATATATATATATATATATATATATATATATATATATATATATATATATATATATATATATATATATATATATATATATATATATATACTGCAAATATCCACATGCATACTCGACATTTGTGTCATCTTAAAAAAAAAAGATAATCTTTCCACTATTTGTAAGTCTATAAGATATGCAACTTAGGTTTCAAGATAGAAATGTTGACTTGCTATGATTAAGCCAATAGAGTTATGTTATGCCAACTCATAAATTTATAATTAGGTGAATGAAACTCCTTTGACAGCATCCATACTTGCTTTCATAGAAAGTCCCATTGCAAATTGACTCAAAAAGATGATTTTGAACGACAAAAAACACAGCATATTCTCTTTAATCAAACGAATTAAAATGTTATATCTTACAATAGCTCTGTCAAAGCCATAGATGTACATCTAGATTTTTTTACAACCATTGAAAGCCTCAATCATTCCAATTTGTGAATGTTCTGTTTTCCGATTGGAGCAATTATTACCCTAAAAACATCAGACCATCAACCATTGTGAAAATTTGCATTCCTATCTATAAAATGATAAAAGCATGTTTGATCTATTTGTCAATCACTAATTATGATATTGAAAATCCCTTTTATTTAAGGATAGCACAGCCACATTGGTTTGTCTTCTAATTTTTGTTTATTTTATGAGGGAGAAATGCATTCGAAAAAAAAGTAGAGGTTGTTAAAAACAAAAACAAAAAATACATTGCAACTATATGTCCACCCATGCAAGAATGATGGATCTGCAATAAAGTGTTATCACTACCCACAAGAATGATCTAGCAATGGTTTGGGAATACCTTTCAGGTCCCTAATTTCATCTGTTGTCACCATTCGCTTATCAGTTTTTCATATTTTTGTCTGCCATGATGATGATCACAATAATCACTAATTGTAGTAATTATTAACCTATATACCAGGTAAAGGGAACCCACTAACTACACCACACAATAATACCCATGCTCACTATTGTTGTAAATAGACATTAAGTGCTATCACCTTCCTCCAACGGTATATAAACAGATTGATACGAACAAAGAAATCTTTCCTTCATACTAATTTGACATTGATTTGAGTGCATTTGATTAGTTTGGCATCAATGGACTGCTTAAACAAAAAAATCTACACACAATCAAAAAAGAAATGAAATCCACAAATTGATTCAAATACTTAATAAATCAATGTGCTTCTTACCTTAAGTTCTGAAATGTGATGTGGCATACAAGAACCCTTGTCTTAACACAAGCCAGTGCCCTACGCCTTGATTCTCTTCTTGCTGGCTCCTCCCTTCCCCCCACCAGCTACTACACTGAATGTACCTCAATGACAGCACCCGCCCATTTCTTTAAATTACATTCTAACATCCGCTTGTGGAAGCACAGCCCCCTGAGCAGAGCAGTAACTATGGGTAACTGCATCCATGAGGGGGGTTGCTGTGTTGCTCCCCTTTGCCCTCTATAACTATGATTTAATGTTCAATTTAATTTGCTTTTACATCACCAGGTTTAACATTAAATTCCAGCCATTTTTCACAAGACAACCACCTTCAATGTCGGCTGTTTTTATTTTTATTTTTTAATCCTTTGGTGAATTTGGACACATCTTTCAAAGTTTACAATAATGATATATATTCTATGGAGGTACCAAAAAAAGGATTAGACTACAATAATTCAAAAGAAAAACTAATTGAAACAGGGAATAAAAGCTTTATCTGAAAACTTTGCCTTTGATATATATTTTTTTAGCTTTTTGTTAGATCTTATAAGTCAGATGACGGTACTACTTCTCCCAGTAGAATATGACAATATAACATTAGGCTTTAACGCTAATCCTTTGGTAAGCAAATGCCTCAAAGAGACTCATTTAGCATCCTGTGCTCCATAAAAAACAAAGCAAACAAACACAAAAGACACACTACGTTTTAGGGAACGAACCAACAGAAATTTGTTATTGCAATTGGAGTGTTTGAAGGAATTAGTATTTGTTGTAGCTTTGGAAAATGAGACTATTTGTTTTTACCAATTTCATGGAGTGAAATTATTGCAAAGCCTTTGTTCCGTTTTCTTTATAAGGATAATCCCATTCCTTTTTGCTAATTTATCTAGCTGTGGTTGAATTAATCACTGTACTTTTTCTTTAACCAGAAAAATAAAAGTTAAAACATTAATTTCACACATAATTCAAAATCAGAACCCAATTGTCTGCCTTGAGCGGCAGCTGGAAATCAATTGAGCCTTGCGATCATCTCCAACTAGCCTATATTTGCATCTGCCAGAAAATGCTTTAGATAGAGTCAGATAAAGCTTTAAATTACCCTCAAACACTCCTGTTGTTTGGCAGATACGTGTGCAGTGTTTATGCAAGATTGAGCGGGGAGAGAGCAAGTGAGCAGATGGCTTCGGCAAAGGGTGGGCAAAGGGAAAACCAATATCTCTGGTTGAACTCTAGATATGACCTACAATCACTCTGATGAATGAAACTAGAGTTCAACAGGAAATGACAAAAATTTAATTCTCTGTTGCAGGCGTGGAAATTAAAAATAAGAAAACATTTGAAAGCATCTGTCATCTCATTTTCACTCATAAGTGAGTGAATGCATGCTGTCAATGTTGTTTAATTATATATACTTTATAGATTTAACTAACAGAAGATATAACTATTTTAAATATGACTGAATGATTTTGAATGGTGGGTTTAGTTATAACGTGATTTTAAAAGTGTCGGGTGGCTAAAGGAGTCTAGTGAGAGAAAGTTGGAAGGGACCTTAAGTAACCTCATCTTATTTTCTGAACCACTTTATCCTCATTAAGGTGGTACAGGGTGCTGGAGCCTATCCCTGCTGACTCCGGGCCAGAGGCAAAGGAGACTCTGGGGCAATTTAGAGTGTCCAATCAGCCTACCATGTATGTTTTTGGAAAGTGGGAGGAAACCTACACAGGCCCAGGGAGAACATGCAAACTCCACACAGATGGACATAGCATGGATTTGAACCCACAACCCCACAGCTGTTAGGCCAACGTGCGTACCACTCGCTGCTCCTAAGTACTAGGTATAAAAATAGCTAGAGTATCAAGATTGTGACTAGTTTTGCTGCTCTCAGATTGAGAATTGGATCCCAAACAGAAAAAGACTACTTTACAAAAGGAGTTTCTCATGAGCCGCTTCATTGAGATTCAGCATTTGTTCTCCTTAAAGCCTCCCACTCACTTCAAGACGACGAAAAAAGAGCATTGCAGGAAGTAGGAATAGGAGGAAAACTGTGAGTTTGTTAGCAGCAGAAATGGCACAGGACCAAAGAAACCCATTTCATGCTCCCATCTCATTGTGCCTGCCAATAACATCCATCTTGGCACCTCAAGCACAATTACACCCTTGACCGTTTCTACAGCAACTCATGTTTTGTTTCGCACAATCCTCTAAAAAGGGTCTAAGCTAATTATCCAAAGGGATCTTGGTGAGAATAAAAATGCATTATTCAAGCAAGGACTTTGCACTGACATAAACCATTTCTGCCAGTTCGGACACATGCGATGTTCACTGTGAAGAACAAACGTTTCTTCTTTCAATTTGGAAAGATATTACCCAGGGAGGGAAAAATTAAGAGCTTTTTGCCAAGAAGGTAGTCCGAGGAAGAGAAACCAAAACTGTTATTTTGTCCTTGGAGCTCCTTTTCTAGTGGCTTCTTGACCTTTTGAGGGATTTGAACAGGTTCTCCGTTGCTGCCTAAGCTATTAGTAACGCTAGTTTTGTCATATTTCACCACAGTAAGAAAGATTTTGTTGTTGTTTTTGTTTTGTTTCGTTGCTTAGACCGGGTAAATCAGGGTCGGATGAGATGTTATAAAGCATATAAACTACCATGAGAAACTGCTGATGTTGATTTGATTGATAAATTGTGAATTATTTTCTGAGGAGATTGATTGAATATAAAAACAACACTAAACAGTCATTTAGGGGAAATAAATATATGGCCAAGAACCGATGCTGTTTTGGGGAATGAATCTTAGGTTGACTTATAATAAATACTTGATCAGAAAAGCCCTAATTTATATGGTTTCATTGAGCAATTAGTCTAGCTGAGTTTTAGAAAATATGAAAGGTAAAAATACAATTTCATGGAATTGTGGCAGGACGCACCAGTACATACCAGGACGCAACATATAAAAAGACACTCCGTTTTAAGTTATAACAAATTTCAATTAGTTCAGTTATATTGAAAATGTATTTTATTTATTGTATTTTTTTTGCGCAATTTAATAAAGTTAAATGAAGTTCAGTGATTGCATTATTATTATTTTTTTTAAAACCAGTTTTTACTCTTACTGCTCCAAATGTCGGTTATCGGCTTCTTCTTACTACTAATAATCGGTATCGGTCCTGAAAACCCCATAATGGTCAATCTCTATTAATGAACATGAGTATATATTTATCTGTTTCCCCATTAGTAATAAATATTTGTTATTATTTCCAATTCTGACAGCACAATTCACTTTAAAAAAAAATCACATCAAATATCAAATGTCAGATATAAGCTGGACCAGGATGTAATTTCTGCTCTTTTAATTGGAGGTGAATTGGTAATGGGCTCACTTCATTTTTTTCCAATCTCGTCATTATCAATACACAGCAGTCAAGCCGACCCACACACACACACACACACACACACACACACACACACACACACACACACACACACACACACACACACAGACAGACAGACACACACATGAGTAAAATGTCAACATTGTGCTGGACTGATAAACAAAATGAAAGCTCTTTTGTGTTCATCTGCCACTTGTGGTGTGGCTCCTCTGGTTTCTCGAGCAGTCCTCCTGTCTCTACAATTGCACCTATGCAGCTCAGCTGGCTGGTGGTGATAGCGTCACCAACAAAAGCGCTACTTGTATTCATTTTCCACCGAAGGATGAAGACACATTCATGGTTTGATTGGAGAATGACACTTAGGGCTGAGTGGTATTATAAAAAGATGACATTTTACCTTTTGCGGGGGTGGGGCGATATATATTCATTCATTCATTCATCTTCCATACCTCATGCTAAATTTGAACTGCTGGGATAGGTTCTAGAAACCTCAGCAACCGTTAGAGATGAATGAATGATAGAAAACATTGACAATTCTGACTGTGTAAGTGCAAGCGATATTACTGATATATGTAGGCCGAGAAATTCGTGATAAACACAGAATCAAAACAAGATTTGTAGGTTAACAATCGACTTTTAAAATAAGGAAGTTTTTAACCATCGAGAACTGAGTTACACCGACTTCCAAAAAACATGTTTCTTTCATTGCTATTGAAATATTTGGGACATTTAATGAATAATTGAAGTGTGAATGTAACATAGTGCTCCTTTATACCTGAGAACGTAACATTGACTTTGTGTTATGTCAGATTGTGAAATCTAACAACGTTTTCCCCCCTAGACGGTTTGCTTCTGAGATACAGAAGAAAAGAAAAAAAACCCATTGTATCAACTATAAAGGTATGTTAATGAGGTTAGGGAATCTGTCCAGATGTAAGTTTGGAAAGACAAGACAACAATAATCACAGCAGCAAGTGCCTTTTGTCAGAAGAGATAAATTTGCAATGTTATCTATTCTTCAAAGCTTTTATAAGGGTTCTTTGGGGAAACCTCTCTCACAATATTTTGTTAAAACTGCACAAATCAGAAAGCTTGCGATTTAATAATAGCACGTTTCAGTTTTTTCTTTTAGGGGACAACATCCAAATTTTTGATAGTGCTTGGTCTGGTTCAAATCTCAAAGAAAAACTTTGGCAACTTCATTCATTTATACACATACACATACACATATATATGTGTATATATAATATAAAATGTAAAATCTACCATTTATACATGATGGCTGGTCCAAAAAAAAATCAGAATCATCCAGTTTTGTGGCATGCATGCAATCATAATTTCTTTTGACTATTGTTCAAAATTCACCACAATTGGTAACCTTTTAAAAAATGCATTTCACTGTATTGTACATAAGAATGACTCATTATGAAAAGTAGAACTTATTTATTTAGTCCTAGTTCAAATCAGAGAAGAAATATATAAGTGTTAATGATATCAATTGGGTAGCTCAGTCATCATGGTTGCTGAGTACTAATTTAAACTCTCTAAGGGGGGTTACAGAGGTTATGAAGGAAAGAAAGAACAAGGGCTGTAGATGTGAAATGCATCATAAGGTCTGTCCCACCAAACTGAGCCAGCAAAAGCACAAGTGATGACAGAGATCAGGATTATTAAATCTGTCATATGAATCTTCTTTCATCACCCGACTGTCACTAGGCTCTAAAACCACGCCGCTGACCTTCATTTACTGTCTATCATCTCGTATAAAGGCTTGGTGACTTGGGACATAAAAATACCACACAAAATACAGTGTAGATGTGCTTGTATATATATGTATGTGTATGTATATATATATATATATATCTCACCAACACAGTTACCTATTTATATATTTATTCATTTATTTATTTATTAACTTACTATTAAGTACCCATTTGTGTATAATGCCTTTCCTATTCCTGCATCCTCACCCTCTTCCTATTGCAACAAAGAAATTTCCCGACTACGGGATGAATAAAGTTATCTAATCCAATCCAATCCAATCCAAAAAAGAGGTTTAGTTTCCTAGTTGCATAAATTCCTGAAAAATGAAAGAATATATATAATAAATAACATAAATCGAGACCAGAGATACTTTATTTCTGCGATAGGCTGGGTACTGTTTGAATTATACTGCAAAGCTAAGGAAATACTAATTAGATAATAAGAGGAATTGTACAGGGAAATGGTTTAATGCATTCACGCAATGACAAAAGCTAGTTTACATCGGTTACATAGGCTCACTGTTTTCCCAGGATAAATGTTATATTTATTATTAATATGCATTATGCTACTATGTCTTACAAGATTATTACTATATGGTAATAAAAGTTCATTTTAATTTTTACTAATTGGCTTGGATTAGATGACTTTATTGACCCCGTATTCGGGAAATTTCGTTTCCACAGTAGCAAGAGCGTAAGTAAAGTTAATAAATAAATACATGAATAAATATATTAAAAAATAAGTGTGTTGCTGAAATACATATACATACACATACATATATAAGCACATTTATACATACACATAGATGTACATGCATGCATACAGTAACAGTCCTATTTGCATCAATATTTTTAATGTTGGCTATTATGGTATTTTGTTTGGTAATTATAAAAACAAATGCTCAAGAACAACTCCTGCACTACATTTTGTGGCTATGTGTTTTGAATTAGAATTTGTAGACACCTACAGTCCCATTTTTTTTTTAAATTGAATTATTTTAAATTTATTCACTGTTGCTGAAAAAGGGGTCTTTAAACATAAATACTGAGTTTGTCATGACCTAAGACTACAGTTATCGAGAGAGTCCCCATTTATTTGATCTTTAGGAATATACTAATTCTGTCGTTCAATGAATGTTGAATTACCAACCAGCTATGGGATATGCAGCCAAAATAAAATATGAATCTACAGTTATGCCTTGTGATCGGCTGGCCACCGGTTCAGGGTGTCCCCAACCTCGTGCCCTAATACGAGTTGGGATAGTTTAAGCACCCCCCGCGACATGAAATGAATTAATGGGTCTTCAGTTATGCGCATACTCAATGATTACAGTTTTTTTTTTTTAAAAACATCAACAGCAAACTCCTATTGTTAGTTTGATTTGAACATTTTGCTAATGACGAGATTGAGGCGTGCATGGTATGTTTCTGGCCTTATAATTTCCATCTCAAATACTTGTAGTTGATCTTTAGAGAATAAAGAAATGTCTGTTGAGGTTAAAATTGGTGCTGAAATGTGCACTTTTCAACATCCCGCTACCACTGATTGGTTTGGGGGACACACTGTAGCTCTTCAAACTTTGAGTTGTCAGAGCCTTGCCATTGATTTCCTGAAAATGCAAGCCCCGTGTGGCTTGAGGAGTGTAGCAATTATAATAAGCGACAAATGAATTCCGGAGGCTGACTCCTCTCACCCTCTTGGTTTTCAAAGCAAAGACTAGGAAGGACTAAGAAGCCATTATTAATAATGAAGTGCAATATGAAGTTTAAATATTGACGGGATTTCTACAAAGTCAGTTGAAAAATTAAAATTCACATGTGAAAATAGCAGTTTCTTCTAATAAACAGCCAGTAAGCTGAAAAAAACCCTTAACTTGTGATTAATTAAGTTTATTTATATCATTTTAGTTTATTTAGTCTCCTTAGGTTGGTTTATCATTGCCTTTTCACTTGTATAACAGCTGCTTCTGTATTGAATGAATCATACAACACAGTATTTGAATATGAATTATATTAAGGAGTGTAAAAAATAAGCAGTTCAACAAACACAAGAGCCATTTTCTTGATGTATCTACATAATCTGACCTTGATTGCTGCTTGTTCTTTGTTCATACCTGCTTGTAATAATAACTAATAATAATATTCTAGAGTAGAATATTTTTAATTAAAAACAGCAAAAGCACTTATCTTCAGACTAATGGTAAGAGTTGGCCAGAAGAATAATCTCAATTCAACAGGCAAATAAGAAGACGGAAGCAAGAAGTACATATTGCTAAGTAGTTCAAGGGATTGCTCAGTTACTTTTGAAGAGCTTTGGGAGGAAAAAGCTGACTTGAGTAGTTTAGGATTTCAGCAGAATGTTGCATTAAAAGACTAAGCCAATGTAATTGTGATATTGCCATGTAGAGAAATATCAAATTCAGACACATCTACATGTGCTTGCTTGATTTAGTTATTCCCATTAATGTGTACATTCCTAAAATGCAGGGCATTCTAGATTGCCAGTTACAATGCAAAAGTTCAATCAATGACTTCTTCCTAATCAGACTTCAGCTCATTGATTTTGTTTACAAATAGTTGATAATGTCTCATCATTACGGCAGGATTGGCTCTCATTACACAATTTTGCCTCTGTGCCAGGAGTCCAATTTAGTATCCTCTCGCTGCAGTATGAATAAAATCCCTGCTGCCTGCGGCGAAGGTGTTTGTCCTTGAGTGCAGGTGCTATATAGAAAACTATCGACTAAGCAGGGGAGTGAGACATTCTCAAAGGACTGATTGAAAGGAAGTGGGGCACACTAATGGTAGAAAAGGTAGGTAGATGTGTAGGGTCCCAATGGGAACATGATGCAGTATACAACCTGGCAACCCACTCACCATACAAGAGCATGTCAACATGTGTACATCCTCCATAGTCAAGTGTTGCTGAAAGCTCTGTGGAGGCGTTTTACTATCTATTGGCGTGTTTGTGCTCTCTCCATGGACAGCATAGTTTTGCTTTGTTTTTTGCTTTTTTTTGATTTTTAATCACATTATATTTCAGTTCTATAATTTCACCCACATGCCACAATTTAAATCAATGCCCAGTGAAGTCACAGGTTCTATATTGGAATTCTTAAATGTGACTAAAGTTTAAGGTGTTTATTGGTGTTTAAAAGGATGAGGTTTCCATCAAATCAGAGCAAAGATTGTCTTTCTATGGGGATGTAAACCTTTGTACATATGCAAAATACACTTTAACAGGAGTATTCCACAATCACTGATCAAGATAACAATAAAATTCCAATCCAATCGAATCCAAGATTCAGTCAGGGAAAATGAAAAAGTATTGAAAGACTACTAGACCATACACGGGCAAACTACGGCTCGCGGGCCATTATGGCCCGCCCGGTAGGCTTTTTAATCCGGCCCGTCGGCATTGTCCAAATTATAGTAAAAATGACCTCATTCATTTCCATTTCCCATGCAATACCATCGTTTCACCAATAGATGGCGGACTAGTGTATACTTTAGTTCTTAATGTTCAAAGTAAATTTGAAAATACATTTTCACCTTCAATCGTGTCTTTTTTCTTACATTTCAATCCTCAGGTTTGATAAAATACATTGCGTGTCCAAATGCTTCTGGCCCAGCCCCTCTGTCAAATTTTAGTATCCAAGTCAAAAAATTTGCCGACCCCTGGACTAGAAGTATACGTAAATTGTTCAACTCTTTGCATTTTAAATTGCCGTAGTCATTCTATCTTATGTTTACAACCAATGCATGAGTCAAATCACATATATTCAACTTAAATTTAATTTAACCATGATTATTGTCATGTTAGATGAAACTAAACACATTTATACATGTAGGACTGTTTTTAAGTCTAGCAATGTAGGTTTACTACTTGATATTCTTTCTTTCTTATGCTCTGCTGCCTAACTTTTTTTTGCTTTGTGACCAACTTGTCCTGTTGAAAAATGATCTAATCTTTTCCTCCTTCCTTTACAACCATCTTACTTATGATTCATATTTTTTTTAATGCTAATAGCGCCAAAATGGTGCTGACTTGAATCAAATAATAATTGCCTGGCTCCTGCTGAGCTTGCTGTTGAGTTGTTCATGTGAATCAGGTGTGTTAGAGGTGAAAAGCGTGGAAAACATGCTTGATTAGAAGCCCTCAAGCTCTGGACTTAGTGACCTATTCTATGTACAAAAGCTTACATTTAGGACTGAAAAACATAGGAATTAGTATTTAAAACCACTAATAAATTTGCAACTGCTCCAGTAAATTGAATAGCCAAGTAAATACAATTATAACAATACTATTAAATGAATTATTTCAAAAGATTGCTGAGCATTACTTAAGTTAGAAAGGTATTTCACTTCTAAAAAAAAATAATTGCACACTTGAGAGTGTGGATAAACACCTCCACTCCAAAAACGGAATCAACATATGAGAGCACAGTTTTATGCTATTACAGAAAAACAAATAAAAAATGTGCGTTCCACTTGAAGATTACAACAGACGGCAAATAAGGTACCTCAAACAGCGTATTTATTGTATAGTTTGAACAATTTGTACAATTTTGAACAAAGTGAGCACACATAAACTTGCTGAATTATTAACAATGTTCAACGCTCATACTTTCCTTTTCTGTTCACGTTTCCTCTCGTTTTCTCGTTAATGATCCTGATAAGTAATTTGTGTCAGAGGTTTTGGCCTTGATTCGTACTGCCACTTTTTAACAGGCGGAACCAACTCATTGCATACAAAACACAGGCAAAGAAAAACTCTCTGTGGCTTAAATTAAAACGTATTATTACATAGCTGTTTAAAAGTATATTTCGGTTATAAAGCCTTTGCTTTTATCAATTTATAAAATGTCCAATGGTCAGGTGAATAACAATTCTTCCATATCAGTAGGCAGCAATAGGTATATATTAATAGCATTCTATTATATGTGTCAAGTGGAGGTGAGAATGGCGTTTTGGCCAGTGGCTAATTGCCATCAACACTAAAAGGATAAAAGCAATGTAGGGAGTTTTTAAAAGGAATATCTGCTAACTCAGAATTGCACAGGGGACAGATTTGCGACCTAGAGGAAGGTCCATGTATGATAGGTATCAAAAGAAAGCCAGATATGGTTTCTTTGCAGAAGGTTTCTGGTGTGAGACAACATAGGGAAAGCTATCTTTGATATGGATTTGCTTTGGTGAACCAACAGTGATGCCATGATTCCTACACTATTCGGAATGGTGGCCTTGTGAGGAAGGACTTTGATTTCGGCCGGGATAACGGCTCTCTATCTTTTCTATCATTTGACATGATGAATGAGTAAAAATATGGCTGAAATATGTTTTTATTTGTGTTTTATTTTATTTTATTTCTATTCAGCACATGATTTTATATTGTACATGAAATCTCCAGCGATTTATTATTACATTTCTGCTAGTGGTGTTCCATTGTATTTTTTTTTAAATATAAAATTGTTCCTTTGACTCAAAAAGGTTAAAAACACACAGATGAAACAGATGTAAATGATGATATGATATTGTAAGCCGTTTTTTTTCTTCTCATTCACAGTTATCACACAGATGGTCGGGGGCAGGCTCTGGCAAGGAAGACGAAGACGAACACTATGGACGTCACATCTCATGATGCAAACGGGCTATGTGCCTCCAACCATCAGAACAATAAAGATGAAAAAAATGTAAAAAAAAAAAAACAGGCCAGCAAGAACCTGTCATCCCTATACAGAATGTTCCCATGGGGACTGACACTGAGTCACACTAACAGCACTGGTGAATATAGTATAGTATTTCTATTTGTAAAGAACATAAAAGGTAAAGAAACACAACTTACCAACAAGTATGTCTATCTACCTATTTATTAAAAAAGCTGTTAGTGAAGTGTGTGAAAGATAAAATGATGATGGAGAGAGGTTTATGGACTCATGACGGGAAGAAACTCGCGCATGAATCGTTTAATTAAAATATAAGGAATAAGAGAGAGAAAAAAAGAGTCATCATTGCGATATCCACCAGGACGGTAGTAAACAAACCACCCGTTTACCCGAGAATGCGCATTTAAAAGCACCATTTACAAGAGTTAAACGGCTGTTTGATGGCAAAGGCGAGGCGAGCCGCCCTATTGTTAGCACTGATGCACAACACTCATCCATCCGATCAGCATCCCTATCGGGTTGCCCAGGAGGACACACGCCGATGGCTCCATCGACGAGAGCTCCTCGACATTACAACTCTTCACGCACGTCCTATCTTATCAAAAGTCAGTCTTACCTGGCTAATGGTGGGCGACGTGTGGGGGAAAGCAGCGTGAGCTGGTGCCGCTGGCAGGCCGAACATCCGTCCGCTTGCTTGTCTCGGCGACAGAAAGCGTACCGAGTGTGACGGTAGCGGCGCCCCGAAACCAGCATAATATCATAGCAACCCACTGCGGCTGTCTGGAGAGCTGCACGGGTGCCCTGACATGATTATCATTATCTATCTATGGAAAAATAAAAATAAATAAAAAAGTAAAAATACATTGAAAAAAAAGAGGAAAGATGGCTTAACCTGCATGTGTCAAAGTGGCGGCCCGGGGGCTAAATCTGGCCCACCGCATCATTTTGTGTGGGCCGGGAGAGTCAATCATAAGTGCCGACTTTCTGTTTTAGGATCAAATTAAAATGAAGAGTATAGATGTATATTACATTTCCCGATTTTCCCCCTTTGAAATCAATAATTGTAATTTTTAATAAATCATTTCTGCTTTTGGTTAAAAAATCATGTAAAATCTAAAAATATATTTAAAAAAAGCTAAAATAAACATTGTTTTAGATCTATAAAAAATGAATATTCAGGGATTTTAATCCAGTTCTTTTAATCCATTTAAGAAAAATTCTAAATATTATTTGTAAAATAGTCCGATGTATATTAAATTTCCTAATTTTCCCCCTTGAAATCAATCATTGTTATTTCTAAATAATTTTTTCAGTTTTTAATTCAAAAATCCTTTTGTAAAATCTAAAAATATATTTAAAAAAGCTAAAATAAACATTGTTTTAGTTCTATAAAAAAACGGAATGTTCAGGGCTTTTAATCCAGTTCTTTTAATCCATTTATGTAAAAAAAAAAAATCTAAATGTTATTTCTAAAATGGTCCGGACCACATGAAATCAAGTTGACGTTAAAGCGGCCCGCAAACCAACCCAAGTCTTACACCCTTGGCTTTACCAAACTATTCCACAAAAGGCTACAGTGAGTGTGGGTTTTCATTTCATTCCACAAAGAGGACAGTTTTTCCACCAATCTCACATTTTACATTAAGTAAAACATTGTGCAATGTTTTAGGATGTACCTTTCCCGGACGTGACTTTTTATATTTCAAATTACTTATTCAAAACACACTTTGTGAAGTAGCACCACCAATTTCGTCATAGGCAACTATGTATGATGAAAATACACGCTTTTGATTTGATTGATTACAAGTGCAATCAGTGGATTGCAGTCAGGTGCTTCTTGTTTTCTACCGAAATCTCATTGGTCAAATGCTGGATCGGTTGGAAATAAAACCGGCATGCACAGTGGCCTTCGAGGACCAGTTTGCCCACACCTGGCTCAAGCCTAATGATTCCAATAGGAATGTTTAAAGCAGGGGTGGCCATGTCTGGTTCTCAAGAGCCCGTATCCAGTCTGTTTTCCATATTTCCCTCCTCTACCACGCCTGAATCTAATGATCAACTCATTAGCCATCTGTCTAGAAGCTTCATAACAATCCTGATGATTTCATTCCGATGTGTTGGTGGAGGAGGAAGACATCCAAAACAGACTGGATAGGGGCTCTTGAGGACTGGACTTGGCCACCCCTGGTCAGGGGGTGGAAAATCCCCAGCAGGATTGTAATGAATTTTAAATGCCAGTCATCAGATTTAAAGGCAGTTTAACAATGAATTTACTTTCCACACACCATATCCAAATCTGGGAATGTGGGAGGAAACCGGAATACCCAGAGGAAACCTACGTAGGCCCAGTGAGAACATGCAAACTTTACACAGATGGATGTCACCTGGATTTGGACCCAGGACCCCAAAGCTGTGAGGCCGACATGCTAGCTAATTGCTATCTTTAGTCCATTGTGAATGTTGAAGGTAAGGAGAGCTCAAACCTGCTGCATGCATTGGCGCCGCCATCTTCACTGTCACATTCAATATTAGGGGCAATTTAGAGTATTCAACCAGCTTACATGCATGTTTTTGGGATGTGGGAGGAAACTGGAGTAGCTGGAGAAAGCTGTGAACATGCAAACTCCACACAGTGAGGACTGACGTGGATTCGAAACCTCGACCCCAGAATTGTGAGGTCAACGCGCAAACTACTTAGCCGCTGAGCCGCCCGGGTGAAAGACGTAGCACCAAAATACTGCCCTGGGTGAAACAGTGGCCTTGTGGCCCACTGATCAATTTTCATATGCCGTGGCAAATTCTGTAAATATCATTGAATAGGGCCCGCCTACAATATGTTGCACTTTGCAGTTTTGTCACTGTTGATTTAAACAGTGTCTTTTACATTAGCGTGTAGAACTGTGTAAACTGTGTAGAACTTTAATGAAGAATAATTTTCAGCAGTACTGTGATCGTGGGGTTTGCAAATCCACCTCACAGTTCTGAGAACAAGGTTAAAACAACTTTACATATTCTACTTGTACATGCGGGGGGTTTCTACGGGTAACTTATTCATCTCATCTCAAAAACATGCCTGCTATACCTGGTTGAACCCTTAATATTGTCCTTTGGTATGTGTGTGAGTATGAATGTTTGTCTCATTTTGCCTTGCAATTGGTTGGCAACCAATTCATGGTATTCCCTGCCTAATAGCCAAAGTTGGCTGGGATTGGCTCCAGCACCCCCAACACCCTCGTGGGGATAAGTGCACCAGAGAATGAGTAAATAGATTATTTTTAAAGGAAATGTGTCCCACTACATACACACCACCCTGTTAGAATAACCATTTCAGTAATGCAGAATAAGAAGAAAACAGTGAATCAAGCTCAGTTCTGGAATTAAATTTTAAATATTAAAGAGAAATATGTTTAAAAAAAAATCTGTTCATACTCGAATATTAAAAACACCAGGGCCATGTTATAAAATTTCTAGTTTTTAGATCTAACGGTTCTGTCTGACTTTAAACTACTGTCTTCCCCGTTGTATGTTAAGGATGGACACCTTGTTGTATCCGATTTAAATCTCAAGATTAAAAACAGAATAGCAAAACATATTCTTATCAGGCCACATCTTTTTATTTCTTACCAAATACTGCCATCTGCTGGACAAAGTTTAGCAAAACGATGGAAAGTCATTGCAAGGAGCATTAAAAAGACGATATTATTTATTGTTTTTATAGTCGTCAGTAGTTAAAGCCGAAATATATTTTCGCCTGGTGGTTAAAACAATATCAAGCAATATTACAATGCTGTTTTTTAAATAATAGTACTTAATGCTTCACTCGTAAAATCATATTAAATGTTTATGTAACCCGGCTCACCGGCACCGGTATGCATACATTTATATATTAAAACATTTACAGAGGATCATTAGGGCAATAAAACGTATTGTTTTCATTTTTTTTTCTTTATCATATCAATTGTTAAAGTAAAATATTGATAGATTCTATAATTTTAACGTTAAATGCTGGAATTCAAATATGAAATGAGTCTGAATCCAATGACCGATTGAACACGGAATATTATATCAGTAGTATATCGTTGATGACTTTGATGACACGATTGCTGATATAAAATTAAACAGCCATGTCTGGTGACTGTTATTGTCTCCATTTAGACACTAGAGGGCGCTGCTACCCTGCGTTAAAACACGCCACTTGCGAACGTGAACAGAGAGTTAATATGTTGCATTATTGATAGGACAGGGCTATATTTGTAATACGTGGTGATTCTGACGTACGGCCGGCGATTTGGTCACGAGACACAGTTAACAGCCATTGACGGTTCTTGACGTCTACTCGACTTTGACTAGGAGAGAATTGAAGCAAATAATGGCAGCCAAACCTCCCAGTCAAAAGGAATTAGACGTCATGCGCCGTAGATGGCACTGAAACATACCAGTCCTCCAAGTTTAAATGAATTTGACGTCTTTGTTGTAAGGATGATCTGAGTTTAGGACAGAACTTCAATGAGCGCGTCAAAACGCTTTGTTTTTGTGCGTAAACGACATCGGGGCGCACAAATGGTAAATCCCGACGAAGACAGAATACAACCGCGAATCATTTCTAATATACAAAAATAATAAAGCACCTTCATCTCCTTCTGCATGAAACCATTTTAATGCATTAGCCCGTCTTTTCGGCTTTAATAGAAAGCAACATGTTCCGAAATCGCCAAGGCTTTTTCCCTTGACTTTAACAACCTGTGTCATCAAATGATGCGTTGATCTAGACTAGAGAGTCACGTTGAATTTTCTATTCCAGGGTGCGAGATATTCCTTTGGTGTGGGATGGCGCATGAGAATGTGGTGCGGTGTGGTGAGAATAAAGGAGCAACGCCAAGGCGCACGCATCCTGTCGCCCGTCGCCTTATCCTCGACCTCCTCCCCGACTTTCTTCACATCACCCCGCCCGTCCATCCGTCCGTCTGCCTGTCAGATCCTCCTCCCTCCAACCCTCACAATCGCCCCCCGAGAGCCACTCCGGGCTGGGGAAAGAGAGGCGGACGGAGTGGGGTGGGGTGGGGGTAGTGAGTGAGAGAGCCCAAAATACACGCAGACACCCCACATCACCTAGACTACCTGAGGGAGGAGGACGCACAAGTGCGGGCGCGTCCGTGCGTGCCAGGCGAGCTAGGCAATAAAAAGGACAACAACACGCTGAGAACTGGAATGAGAGTTTAGCTCAGACACTCTTTTGGGAGCGAAGAGCTCATCTTTGCTGCAAAAATCAGCCTAAATGAGGACACGCTGAGAGGAGTCATGCATCTCAACAGAGCAGAAGATAGCAGCAAAGGTGAGTTGAATATTTCTCTTGCATTCACCCGAGGAATTCTATTGATCCGTTTGATAGAGTTTGAAGATCTCGCGTTAGCAGATGCCCTTGAGTGTGTGTCACGTCTCTATGTGTGATGCTGGCGGGGTCATTGCAACAAGCTGCCAACTGCCATCTCCTATTGCTCGTGTAAGTCCCCTTTCGTCGCCCACCCCAAACATACTCACCAACCGTGCATGGCAGCGAGATGGGATGTTTGCAACACAGCCCAGGTGTCAAGTCAGTGAGGCAGCCACTTGAACACTTGTTGTCACTAAAGTGACATCCACCTCAGTGGTGGCCCATACTCAACATCACAAGGTCATCCACATTGCCCATATTAATGAGTACTCTGCATTTTGTGTGTGTATATATGTGTGTGGGGGTGGGTGGGTGTCTGTGATGACGCTCTTGCGCGTATATGTCTGTCTGGAATGATACCGTGGGTCTATCGTTATGGTGAGAATGGAACAATTACACCATGGAGTGAGACAATCTTTCCATCCGGACATGTTATGAAGGAGTAAATGGATTGCCACACATCTGCTTGCACCATCATATACTGTGTAGTAAGGCTTCCGTTGCCAACACCTGGTGCTCATCTTGAGAAAAAGAAGAAGCGCCGTCTATTTATCGTGCGGGAACAGAAGGTGGTGTTGAGAAGAAACACAACTTCAATCAGTCTCATTCCCTGAGGAGTGGTGAATAAGTGAAATGGAATATATTTCCATTTTGTCTTCATTTGTATTTTCAGACCATTCAGACATTCCACGTTTTTGTCCTAACCTATTTCCTCAGATGAAGACCACTGACATGTCTTTAATATTTAGTATGTGGACAGACGGAGGATCGAATCCAGGACCCCAGAACTGTGAGGCTGACCCGCTACCCAAATAAAACACAATATAGAATGATTTGGAAATGTTTATTGTTTCCTTTGCCCTTCCGCTTATCCTCACAAGGGTCGTTGATGGTGTTGGAGCCTATCGTAGCCAACTTTGGGCATCAAGTGGAGGAAACCCCGAATTGGTGGCCAGCCAATCACAGGGCAGAGGGAGACAGACAAGCATTCACACTCGCACTCATTCTTAAAGGCTATTTCGAGTGTTAAAGTCTTCAATCAGCCTATATGCATGGTTTTGGTATATGGGTGGAAACTGGAGTACCTGGAAAAAACCTGCGCAAGCCCAGGGAGAGGATGCCAACTCATCACAGGACTTTACCTGAGATCGAACCCTCAATCTCAGAAATGTGGTGCGGACACACTATCCTCTCTCACTGGGCAGCTCCTTATAATATTCAAACTATATTTAAATAAATAGTTTGCAAAGACAACACATTTCATTTTCAAAATCAACTTAAAGGGTACAATATTTGATCCATGAATTTCAAGCAATGTGATATTTTTTCCCCCCCAGTTTAAAACATGGATCATATATGGTAGCTGTCCAGTGGGATTGAGTGGTTAGCATGTCGGCCTCACAGCTCTGGGATTCTGGGTTCAAATCCAAGTTGGCCCAAATGTGCTGAGTTTTTATTTTCTTCCTGGGCCTGTGTGGGTTTTCACTGGGTATTCTGGTTTCCTCACACCTTCCGAAAACATGCATGGTAGGCTGATTGGACACTCTCAATTACCCATAGGTATGGTGTGAGACTGAATGGCTGTCTATCTCCTCATGCCCTGCGATTGGCTGGCCACCGATTCTGGTATGGGCTCCAGGACACCCCCGCGACTCTAGTGAGGATAAAGCGGTTCAGAAAATGAATGAATGAATGAAAGAAAAAAAGGATCATATATAATATAAATTACATTTAAAGTGTTGTTGTATTTTTGGTTCAAAGGACCAGTAAAAGTTCAGAAAATAAAGAATATGAATCTGTTTTCAATTATTTAGTTGTTTTTGGCTTAAGGATTAAACAAATTCTCCCTACAACTTTACGGATGCATTTCCTACAAAAACTGCAACAGGGTCATGTTAACACTGTGTTACATCACCTTTTCTTTTGACTAAGTTCAATAACTGAGCATATCAAGCGTTGACGCTTTGTAGCTGAAATTCTTTTCCATACTTGCTTAAAATGCAGCCCAGCGTCTCCATTGTCGTATTTTACGCTCCATGGCGTGCCACAGATTCTCATTAGGAGACAAATCGGGAATGCAGAAAAGGCTAGTCTAGTACTCTTTTACTATGTTGTATTTTTTGTGGTTGACATCGTCTTGCTTAAATAAGAAGGCACGTCCATAGAAAAAAAAAAAATTTGCATGGCGGTGTATTTCTCCAAAACATTTATTTACAATATGTGGACTCGTCAGACCACAGAATGCTTTTCCACTTTCTACAAACTGAGTCCCTTTTCAGATGAGCTCAAGTGCAGAAAATGCAGAGGCATCCCTGGACGTTCTTGATAAATGACTTTTGCACTACAAAATTGAGTTTTGTTGCTCTTGTGTATGTAGCACTGAATTGTTTTTAGTGACATTAGTCTTCTGAAGTTATCCCGAGCCAATGTGGTGATGTACTTTACATATTGATGTCTGTTTTATCTGTTTTTGATCCATTGCCTCCTATGGGATCGAAAGTCATATGGATTCAGTGTTAGTTTACATCCTTAATGTTTACCTGTAGTCATTTCCCAATTAGTTTTTACACCAGTGGGATTTTGTTTAAATTAGTTAGTGCCATAAAATTCAAAGTTTATGATTATTATATAAGGCATTTTTGTAGTAAATTAAGAAATCAAATAGAGGTTGAACCTACTTTGCAAATTAACATTTTTTTCCCATATATAACACAACATACCAACCTTATTGGAATCTGAGTTGTACTAGCATTTTATGATCTTAATGTGTTACTGACACTAATTATTCAATATGACCATCATCTTTATTTGTGTGTGGGTGTGCTGCTAATCATATATCATTAGCAGGTCAATTTGTAAACAACGCTATTCAAACATATGAGCAGTTATGCTATTATGATTCTGGTAAGGGATTGCTGTGTTTTTAGTACTTATCTGAAGCCTCCAAGGTTTATGGCAACTGATTTCTAGATTTCTTCTCACTGCAAAGCTCTCCAGTGACACACCTAATGCTAAAAAGGATGATTAAAAAAACAATACTCCTAATATCACACAAAAAATGGTTTGACATAATTATGAATGTGACGTGAGTCAGGGCGGCCCGGCAGATGAGTGGTTACTGCGTCGGCCCCACAGCTCTGGGGTCCTGAGGTCGGTCCACCTGTGTAGATGTTCTCTCAGGGCCTGTGTGGGTATTCTCGGGGTACTCCAATTTCCTCCCACATTCCAAAGACAGGCATGCTAAGATGATTGGACCCTCTAAATTGCCCATAGGTATGAGTCTGAGTGTGAATGGTTGTTTGTCTCCTCGTGCCCTGTGATTGGCTGGCTATCAGTTCAGGATGTCCCCCACCTCTGGCCCAAAGTCAGCTGAGAAAGGCTCCAGCACCCTCCATGACCCCTGTGAGGATAAAGCGGTTAAAAAAATGAGATGAGATGAAATGGTCGTTAACATGAACATGAATACTTTCATTAATATGTGCCGTCCCTTTATTAAATCAAACTTATACAGCCCAGGGATAAGTGGATTTTTTTGTGACATGAATGAAATGTTTATTGTTACGACTTTTCAGACAACCACTTGAAAGCGCTCTACTTCTGTATTTATTGCTATTCCTCTTATTTCCAGCATGTAAACAATAGTATAGGAAGACTGGGAGCATTTCATTTTTTATTCATATTTGTATTACAATAATAACAGGCATAAAAATACTTCAATATACCCCATGGGTCTGAAGGTCCATTAGTCTGCTCTCTAGATAATGCATTCTAGTGAGAACACGATCAAACGCACACTGTGCATGCTGGATTTCCTGCTTTTGTTTTGATATCCACCAAAGGTAAACAAATGAAATCAGGCAACAGAAGATATAGCACTTCTCTGAAGCAGATTTAGAAATTTTACAATAAAACAATATCAAATTATTTGCTTATAAATTGTAAGTATAGCCTAAAAGATCAATAATGCTGAAAATGTCCAGAATGAAATTATGTGTAACAGTTCAAATAATACTTCAGCATTCTGTTACAAGGTGTAGAGTTAAAATCATGTGATAAATAAATCTGCTTGACCCAGCTCTGCTCCAGAGAAAACATTGCTTGCTGTCACAAATCGTGCAACTTGAGCTTTACTGGTTCATCCATTTTTTTCTTGAGGCGACTGCTTATCCTCTGCAAGTTTGTGGGACTCCTTATTCTTGCAAACTTACACACTAGACTGAACATCAGTTAATCGGTAGTCTGACACTTCAACGGCCAAACAAAAGGAACACTTAAGCTGTTTGCTAATTAACCCGAAATACTTCAAACAGCAAGATAGATCCATTATTTTGAGCTGTACATATATCAGACATAGGCATTGTCGTCATCATTGACTTGACAAAAAGCCTAGTAGTCATCATACCCTCAGCTGCGTATGACGAAATTGTATAGTGCTTCTCCACTGGTCCGCCATCCCAGGCAAGACACCTTAACTGACATATTCAGACTTGTTAGCACTCCGCCACGATGGAAACATCGCATCACCTCTTGTTGCCTCACCGATGCTAACAAGAATGAAATGTATCACTTACCTCTCACTGTCTTCTTACTTACCCTCCCTCAGTTCGCCTGTAGAAGGCAGATCCACGCCAAAAATTGTGGGCAATGGATCGGGCGTTTGTCAAAAAGATACTAGGAAGCGGGGCTCGGAGTGGTTGTTGTCGTAGCCCAACCGCAATGGCCGCCCGACATCCGCTCCCCTGCCTCCTTTCTCTTCGCCGTCTACGGCGTACTTTGGGGGGGTTGGATATCCTCGGAGATCCTGGAGGTCTCCGGATGTTCTTAGGGATATCGACAGTCAGTCCGTAGTAAGTTGTGAAATTGGGTGTCTTGCCTTTCAACCAACGAACTGGAGAGCAATGAGCCGCTGCGCCCGAGCGCGCCTGCATAAATTAGTGTAAATAATCCAGAATACGCAGTATCAATTTTATCAGCAAAGATCATTTGTCAGTCGCAAGACAGACACTCTACATAAATACAGATGAACTGATAACTTGAAGTAATTTGCAATGCTTGGATATTTTAGAACTAAAGAAAACAGTTTGCCTCATACAAAAGGGTTTTGAAAAGTTGAATCACTTGACCCACTTACCAGCATGTCTAGTTGTACTTTTTACTTTGCAATTATTGCTAAATAGTTGTTGGGTAAAGGAATAAAAAGAAGAAAAAAAAACGGTGTGGGGGTTTTGCAATCTGGATGAGGTTCCATCAAAGAAGTAGCCTACTAAGAGTGTGGGATGAAAGTGTTAGTACAAATACACGGAATTTGTGGACAGAAATAGATATCTGGAGATTGAGGCAGAGAGACAAAGTGTGGCGGAGTAGATTTTGGTAGAAAAACTTTGTCACAGCTCCCAAAAGTAAGTGGTTTTGAAGAAGACACATTTGGAGAAGTAATTACTTTCTGCCTTTTAATGTGAGAATCAATTTTGGAAAGCAACACTAGTCTCCAGACAATGCACATAGTAAAATTGTGGCCAAAGAAAGAAAAAAAGGCAATTACAAATAGGAAGCATCTTATAAATTTGAATGAATTTTTAAAATAGAGTAAATTCTTATATAGTTTAAAACAAGGTCTCTATTTTTGGTAACATCACAACTACAGCAGGGTGCAAATGAATGTGACGTGATTTTCATGTCAGGCTTGCTGTGTCTGTTTGCCAAGTTGGCTGCAGGTTGGGCCTGCTTGGCACGGAGACAATCTGATGGCAGGGAAACGATCGAATGTTACACCTGCTTTGGCCACGTCTATGTGCTTGTCAAGTACAATTTTGGTTCATTTGGCTGATTTTTGGCCAGGAAGACAATATTTAATCCTGCATGCATGTGTAGTTGATGTCTCATGTATCTATTCATAGTTAGGCATCATACCCATAGTTGCAAATCATTTGGTCCGAGTCTTTAGTGTTGTAGGCAATTCGAGTTGAGTCATGAGGTTAGGTTGAGTTGATCGCAGGGGACGAGGATATGGACAACCATTCACACTCACACTCATGCTTGGGGGCAATTTTGAGTGTTCAACTAGCCTACCATGCATGTTTTTGGAATGTGGGAGGAAGCCGGAGAGAACGCACGCAAGCCCGGGGAGAACACGACCAAAAGACCGGGCGACCAAACGTCCGCGCAACCAAACGTCCAAGTACCCATCTCCCCACAGGAGGGTCTTTACCTGAGATCGAATCTTCGATCTCAGAACTCTGGCGCTGACGTGCTAACCACTCATCCGCCAGAACATGAGCCGTTTCGAAATTAATCGTTATGTTAAGTTAAAATAGCGGGGCCAAATACTAAAACTTTCAACATTCAATTTTTGTTTTCTCATGTAAATTGCTTTAAATCTTTTTGATATTTCTTTATACAAAATGCGTACTTAAAAACTGCATTTTAAATAACAGAGGATTTATAATATTTGGCATCTCTGCGTATGTCTGAAAAGAATGACTGACATTGGAAGACCACAGAAAATTTTTTGTTCCATAATTGTATCATAAAGGCTGCAACTCGTACCAACTACCTCCAATACTGTATGGAAAGATTACTGGTGAATCATTTTATATGGAATATAGACAAAAGTGTGGTCAGTAAATAGGCAAGTGTGTACCAAATGCAAGCGAGAGGGGCTTGTTATGGTGTCACATTGAAAATAAGAGAGTCCCTTGGCTTCGTCCCGCTTCATTGATCAGGTTGCAAAAATGTTTATTTCAAGTGAGTCTGTTAAGTGGCTGGATGCTGTCCATCTAATTGACAAAGGGTAAAAGGAAGTCCATGTATACGATGCAACCACTTAAGATAGGATCTTATGCGAAAAGATATCAGCACTCGAGCCAGGAACAGATGGTGAGACGAGTTGCATGTAGAATTGATCCTCCTGCCAGTACAAAGAAGGCAGACACAAATGACAGACATTCAACAGCAAACTTCTAAGCGTGGCAATGTTAAGGATTGCAATAGACTGCCTTCCTGTTGCTGTCACCTTCCACATTTGCACGTGCGTTATTATTTATTTTGGTACTGTTTGCTCTTTCAGTACTTCTCCCCCCCCCCCACCTTTTAACCATGATATCTCCCTGGAGTGCTGTAATAATGCATCGTGAAAGATGGCTAACATTGCCGCTCAATACAACAGTATCTCAGGTTGTTTTGGTCTTGTTCTACAAATAGCCCATTTCCTAACAAACATTCATTCTTGATAGGTAAAATTTTCATGACAGGTGGCAGGGAGGCAAATAAATAAGCCAATGCAAAGAAGCTCTTATGGACTATTAAATGTAGCAGAAATGTTTACTTCCTAGGGAATTAAATTTAGTCGGATGTGCATTAGTATTATTAGGAGTAGTGGGTCGGCTTTGGGGTGAGGGGCTGTCATGACAGTGATATGCCGACCTTACAGAGTGCACAAGCGTACGCAGCTGCTGCCTCCCACCTTGGTAGGCAGGCATTCAATATCCTGCCGACACTAGCTGGCATCCAACAAACCACTATATTTCATTTCTTCTGCCAGCCATCATTAAATCTTTATGTATGTGCTTACATGGGTGGCTATAGGGTCAGCTGTGCAGATGTGCAGATGTGCCTCATATTTTTCCATCACAGTTGGTTTCTGGGCAAGTGGGGGTAATGTAGAGGTCTCAAAGAAAATTGCTGTAGTTGTACAGTTTGAGGTTACTGAGAGTTTATATAATAAAATGACTTATTAATTGACTTTTGAGACTTTCTGGTGGCCAGACTATTGATGATGAAGGTGAGTAAATTATACATTAAAGTGGAGAATGTGTAAACATCTCCAGTTTAATGTATAATTTACTCACCTTCATCTTAAATAGTCTGGGTCTGTGGTTACTACTATTTAGATGTCTTTGCTGCCCTAAATAAATAGCGAAAGAAAGCATTAATGAATTCATTAAGATGCAGATAAAAAAAGGACTTTGCTCAGATTTCAGCATAAACTGTGATCATGAACTGAATTGATGGCTTAATTGTAATTATACAAGTAGAATGGAATTTAAAGTTTCACCTAAAAGTGTACACATAAGTAGGCATAAAAACGTACACACAATAAAAATGAAATGAGGTGAGAAAGTTATTACAGTGGTTAGCAGCAGTCTTCTATGTAGTTAAATATATCTGGTTCAATAGTAAAATACATTAGTGGGTGAAGTTGGAATATAGTTCATTCATTCATTCATTTTACAAACCCCTTATCCTCACAAGGTTTGCAGGAGTGTATAACAATGGCCAAAATGGAGGAGACACCCTGAATTGGTGGCCAGCCAATTAATCGTCGGGCACAAGGAGACAGACAACCATTCACATTCACACTCATAACTATGGCCAATTTAGAATGTAAAATCAACCTATGCTGCATGTTTTTGCCATATGTGAGGAAACCGGACAACCTAGAGAAAACCCACGCAAGCCCGGGAAGAATAATAATGCTAACCACCGGGAAGCCAAGTTATACAGGACATAGTAGAAATAAGAAGTGAAAACATGATGTTTTCATTTTCTAAAATGCACTGCATTCATTATTCTGTTTTTGAGTAATGGGGCAAAACCATAAATGAATGTGATGTACACAAAATACCAGTGGTGTGCTGTCAGGGCCTTCAAGACCTTCTCTTGCCCTAAGAAATATCTGAATAGCAGACTGATGTTAATTATATTTTTTACATCAATACTTATTAAATAATTCCAAATTTTCTGTTAGCTACCTTTCATTGCTTTCCCCCTGGTTGCAGTGCTTCCAGATGTGTGTTTTCATATTGAAGCATTTAACCAATCACATTTCAGCCATTGTTTGTTGCCAGGGTCAGAAATCGGGTTTAAGGCCTCCACAATCAGTTCTGCGGGCTCTGTTGCATTAATCAAGAGTCAATAAGACTGTTGCCTTAACCAATCAGATTTCGAGTTGACAACACCACAATGGCTTGTCGCAGGTGTAGGGATACGTCATTGCCTTCCCGCAGTCATAGGGATACGTCATCACTTTCACCAACTTTGATTGGTTGGCAATAGAGTAGGCGGGCCAAAGCTACCAAACTGTATCTGGATCGAGCAGCACAAGCAAATATATTGTTGTGTTGATCTAAAGCCATTTTCAAGACGGACTTTTCAAGAAGAAAAAGATGGACATCATTAAGAAAGGTCGGACAACTCCAAAGCAAGCAAGCAAGCCTGTCACAACCGGGAACAAACGTTTTCAGCACTAAATCGAATAAAAACGTATGCCAGAAATACGACAGGACAGGCTCGACTTTCAGCATTAGCTTCGATGGCAATAAAAAAAAGGAAGAAAGAAAGGAGGCTGGATATTGTGTAAAGTTAAAAAATATGTTTGGTGAGTGAAATATAGCTAAATAACTGTATAATATTTCAATTGTATAAGGTTATTATTGATTATATTTTGTGTCGCAGCTGTAGCTGCAGTAGAGGTTTTAGAGCCATAAAATATTTTTTGCTGAAGGCGTCACTAGGAAATGCACGGACCGCCACTGTAAAATACAAGTTTACTCATTTTATTTTTAAAACATCAAGTTTTAAGATGTGTAGGTATTTTTATTTTTACTCTGCAAAAAGTTGATGTTGCAAGAGAAGCAAACAAATTAAAGTCTGTCCTTGATTAAAATGAATGGCCATTTGTAAGAAACCTGTGAATATAAAATTATTTAAGTTATTTTCCAAGAGCTTTATTCAAAGATAATCTTGACTATTGGAAGTCATGCTAAAAGCATAATTAAAATTTAGAATGTCAGAATGAATAAAAAATATCTCTATCAGAAGAGTAGATAATTTGTCTTTTAGCACACTTTGAATCTTGATGTAAACAAAAAAAATCTGTTGAAATGAAATAAACAAAACATCTAAGTAAAAAAATATTCAAGACTAAAAACACTGCCTTACATGCACACTAAAAGCCATGATTGCAATTATTGTGTTTTGGTTATCCAACATCAATATGCTTTATGTCCAGCAAAATGGAATGGAGAAATATGAGGTTGCGTGTTTGTTTGCAGGTTAATCTAATGGAAGAGCCCATCACACAAATGAGGGTGCTTGTTCATGCACAGATCTTTTTTTTCTGATATGAGGAATGACAACATTTAGTAGATGTTGTCACTCCCATGCATGCATCCCTCATTTACTTTCCTATTCTCCAATTTTAATATATTGTTTTATTCTTGTTTACATCTCGACAGAAAATGATCACGGTTTTGAAAGTGGAGAACAGATGTTGATGTAAAAAAATGTCATAAAAAAAAAGCAGCCAGGAATGGTAAAGGCTAGAAGTAAGTGGATGGAGTGCAACAGAAGTATGATATAGGAGAGAGACAAAATGAAGGTGATCCAAAGAGCAAGAAATGATGGATTGAAGAAATTGGATTTATGACTTGGCAAGAGGGTTCAAGTAGCTCTATGGTTATGAAATGCCGAGCCCAAACCAAGCTTCCTCTGAGTACTCTGGTTTCCTCCCACATTCCAAAGATGTGATTGGCTGGTTGGACACTGCCCCTAGGTATGAGTGTGAATGGTTGTTTGTCTCCTCATGCCCTGCAATTGGCTAGTCAGTTTCTAGGTTCAGATCTTCCTGTGTGGAGTTTTCATGTTCTCCCCTGGCTTGCGTGGGTTTTCTATGGGTACTCTGCTTTCCTCTTGATAGTCTGGTTGAACACTTTCAATTGCAATTTACAATTCAAGCTATCATATTCTTTTAAGGACCTCTTGAAATAATAGTGATACAGATTCTCTTGCCCTCTTTAATTCAACTCCGAGACTTAGCCCTGAAACTTTTTTTGTTTGTTTGAAAGTCCCACTCAGTACAAACTTCAAATAATGTGCAATCAGTTTTCAAATACACAATTGAAGAAAAAAAGGATGATAAGGTCTTTATAACCACTCTTTGTAGAAGGTCCTCAGCGCTCATTGACCCACATGTAATTCAAACCCTTTGACTGTTGTACAGACTGAAGATGAGTTTTAAATGAACAGCATTGAACCATCACTGAAACAATGAAGACTGGTACAGGACAAAGTATTATATCTGATCTTAACTACAAGGAAACGGTTAGATCGAAAAAGTTATTTCATAGTGGAAGCCAAAAACTAGTATATTTGACTTTTAAAATGAATTTACTTACTGTGTGTATGATAGGCTGGTTGAACACTCTAAATTGCCCTTAGGTATGAGTGTGAGTGTCATTGGTTGTCCGTCTTCTTGTGTCCTGCAATTGGCTGGCTAACAATGCAGGGAGTCCCCATCTCGTACACACAGTAAACTGGGACAGGCTCTAGCACCCTTGTCAGAATAAGCGGTTCAGAAAATGAAAGGTGATAAGCCGAAAGTCAGTTAGTGTTTCAAATGTACATTTACTTGTTTCCAAACATGTCTAAAATGTTTTTGTAAGCATTAATTCATGTGATAAGACCCTTCAATGTCAGTGTTGAAGACATTTATGACTAAAGGCATGATACTACAATGATTTGCCTTTGGTGCAGTTAGCAGGGTTCAATTCCCATTCATTTACAGTATGAATATAAGAATGGTTGATTTATACACTTGTATCCATGTTCTGCAAAAGGCTGAACATTCAAAGATTTTGTCCACATTTGCCCAAGGTCAGATGGAATACAGTAGTATAGCCCTGACACTGTACAGGTTTGGCTAGATGGATATGTGAATATGATTAAGATAATTTAATAAAGCGGTTACCATATTTTAAAAGTTCCTATCTAATGTAGCCCTTAGGATTAGTCTATACTTATGTAGGTGCTCTTGAGTAACTGGTGTAATTTCGTATTCACATGATCAGATTATTCATTTTACCTTGTGGCTCCATGCAAGCGTGGCCTGAATTAGATGACTGTATTTGACGAGAGAACAGCTGACGGCATCAGAACCACTTACTTTACAGCTGTACTCCTAATGCTATTTACTCGTGTGCTTTGCATTCTTAATTTTCTACCTGAAAGTGAAGGTGACTGTGTAACAAGGAGTACAGGACTGGAATATATATTTTTTTTGCAGAATTTTTATGAGCATCAATTGCAAAAACAAATGAAAAGAGATGAGAGTTTCACTTTTAGTCAATAGAAATTTGCATTTGGAATGCTCTTGCATAAGTTACATGGAGAAGACTATCAATGCTAAAAAAATTTTAATGCAATGATCATTATCACGTTTGCTTTGTCAAGGTGGCCGTAGGGAGTTCGAAAAATAAAGTACAGTGTTCCCTCGGTTATCGCAGTTAATGGGGACCGGGACCACCCGCGATAAGTGAATTTCCGCGAAGTAGGGATGCCCCTTCAAAAATGCTTAATTTGAATTTAATTAAAAAAAAAAAATGTATTTATTTATTTATTTTTAACCCCTCTCCCTGTATACAGTACACAATCTAGAATACGGGTGGAGTGAAATTCATGTTATAACAAAAAAAAAGTAGAATATGTTGTCTCAATGTAATATTTGTATATATATATATATATATATATATATATATATATATATATATATATATATATATATATATATATATATATATATATATATATATATATATATATATATATATATATATATATATATATATATATATATATATATATATATATATATATATATATATATATATATATATATATATATATATATATATTTTTTTTAATTTCCAAAAAAAACCCGCAAAGTTCTGAATCCGCGGTCGCTGAACGGCAAAGTAGCGAGGGAACACTAATCCCTTTTCTAGCAGCGAACTGCTCTGGCAACAGTTAAAGATGTCACCAGACCTTCATAAGTCAAAAGTAGAATGCCAATACCAACGTCACCAAACCTGAGGTGTCAACACCTCGACTTCACCTGTTATCTTTAAACAGAATTGGCGAGAAAGAGCTGCCTTAGCCTAGTCCTACCACCACCAGAGAAACATTTGATTTGATTAACTTCTGCCACTATTGTCAAATATTTGTACAGCTAAAGAATTACTTGTAAAATACTCCCAGATTAACCTCCAAAACTAGCTGAGGCTGTAGAGTGAGATCACAGTTTCACAGTGAGAAGAAACAAAGTGCTCCATCGGAATTATGAGCAAAATATGTAAAATTGAAAAAGTAGGCAGTTGCTAAATTACAAACTGATCGATGTGATCTTTTGAGGACTCAAGCTGGTAGCTCATTAAGTAGAAATGTCAGGCCGCTGGCAGTGAGAATGACGCAATTACTTCATTAAAATTGTACTGTTTGTCGAGCCAAGGAGCAAGGTTAAGAAACATCAATGTGTTGTAAATCACTTTGGGACAAGATCTTTTCAATATTTTTTATTTAGATGGGAGCAGAAGGGCAAGAAATTTTGGCTGCAATTCACTTTTTAGAAGGAGTGCGGCAAGACGCACACAATCATCTTGTGGCACCTTTTTATTTTTTTTTTATAATTGTGACTACCTTAAATTCAAGACACATTGGACAGCTTGGCTGAAGATTGTGACCTGTGCTGAATCACAATAAAAATATATAGCCACTTTTAAAGCATCCGGTAATGAATAACTCAAAACAAAGGCAATAAATAAGCAGATTGTTTTTCTCATTTGGTGCAATGTGCTGAACAAGAAACACCTGCCAAGCAATATATTAGTACATTCATTCGTCCAATTTCTGTGCCGCTTATCCTTACAAGGGTTGTAGTGGGGTGCTTGAGCCTATCCCAGATGACTTTGGGCCAGAGTTGAGGGTCACCCTGAATTGGTGGCCAACCAATCGCAGAGCTCAAGGAGAGAAAACAACCATTCACGCTCACACTCATATCTAGGGGCAATTTAGGGGGTGTCCATTAAGCCTACCATGCATGTCTTTGGAATGTGGGAGAAAGCCGGAGTATCCGGAGAAAACCCACACAGGCCCGGGGAGAACTTGCAAACTCCACACAGGTGGACCAACTTGGATTTGAACCCCCCGGTCCCCCACTGTGAGGCCGACGCGCGAACCACGCAGCTGCCGAGCCGCCTGACATGTTTACTTTTATGTATGAATATTTCTGTTGCATGGTTTTTATATTTATGTTCATTGCCATAAACAACCTATATAGATATATATCCCTAGGTTTCGACTATAGTAAATAGGTCATCGACAGAGCCACACCTATTAAACTAAAAATAGAATCCTGTATCTTGGAGTAATTTACCATCCTTGTCATGTTTCCCGGCTGATGCCTAGTAGATCCAAGTGAGCCGAATTTGACTTCCCTTATGAATTAGAAATGACATATTAGAGAAAGTATTAAATTAATCATTACAAGGAATTCTAGTGTGACTCTACCTTCAATAATTAACACAATTATTTACAACAGTGGTACAAAATGATTGCACATAAGTCAGTCTGGTATGGCCTCCTCTTCAGTAAGCTTCATTAAAAAGATTGTCCTAATTATTGTGGCCTACTTGAAATTTTGCAAAATACTAAATGTTGCATTAGTACGCCCCAAATTCACCTTTAACTACATAAAATGTTAGTTCAGTTAGTTAGAGGAAGAGGTGTGGCCTATCTTTAGAGCAACGAATCAGCTGCCAGCTATGCTACCCTTTTGTTGCATGTCTGTATAGTATTCCATATACCCATTGCTATTTTCAGTCAGCACTTTCTTATTTTATTGTTGGAGTCAGATAGAAAATGAAAAAAAAACACATTTTACACTTATCCCATACCATATAACAATGTATTTTCCGCACTATAAGGCGCAATTAAAGGACGTATATTTTCTGAAAACTGCGCCTGATAATACGTTGCGATTTATATTTTGATCAATATTTGTAAATTAAAATATGAAATTCCCTTTAGCGCAGCTGCATCTTGTTGATGTATGTAACACAACCCATAACCACTACTACTATTACTACTATAGCTTTATTTAGTGGATGAATAACAACCAAACCTTCTATTATTTAAGCTTCTTCTAGTGCAGTGGTCCATGACCCTAGGTTCTGGAGCCGCATGTGACTCTTTAGCACTACCCTTGTTGCTCCCTGGAGTTTTTTCAACAATATTTAAAAATGGGAAAGTGAAATATATTTTTGTTTTTTATATGATTTCTATAGGACAGCCCCCATCTCATCAGCCCAACCGGACATGGAAAGGAATTCAAATTATGTTTGTCCCTTCAGTACAACAATAACAACAAAAAACAAATAGCATCAATAGAAGATTGCAACAAAACAACAATTGAGTCACTCCCTTAATTATCATGTTACCTATGTCGGAGTTAAAACAAACTGTGTCAGTTTTCGAATTAAGTTAGCCGATAAAATGTAAATGACGGCACGCTGACTCCGATGAAAAGAATTAATCTCAAGTTGCATCTTCCTTTAGAACACATTTTTCTCATGTTCAATCTACTGCAGTAGATACGGTGCCTGAACACAATACTCTGTTTTCCCATTTGCTTTTCTGGGTTAACTCTAGTTATTGCATTTTACTCCCACATTCATGGTAAATTCATGAAAACTCCACATTGTTCCTTAATAAGGATGGGATTTTTTTATGGTAATTGTTTGTTTATGTGCAATTCAATTTGCTTATAACTAGTTCAGGTGCCTTAGACAACTGTTTTGGGCTCTTAGCATGCATAACCCTTGCGGGGATGGATACACAACAGAGAGAACAAATGGAGTTTTTGGACAAATCAAGTCATAATGCATATTTCCCGTGGCACACCTTATATCTCTTGGTACACTGGAAAAGACTGGTATAGACTACAAATGAGAGAAATTGCTTTTCCCTGAGTGAAGTGGGGCAGACAAAAATGTTCATGTGAAGTGAGTGCCTAAATGGATTTTGTGAATCTGCTACTCTAGATGCAGATCAGAATTTTTTTTGGAGGAAGAATTGGCCATTTTTGTTGCATTCATGTACGTAATGTGAGAGGTGTTGTTTATTTACAGAGCAGATGTTCTAGAACTGACATTGGATTTCCTTCAAACATTTTCTGAATGCGTATTTATCATTTCGGTTATCATTCAATGTTCGCCGGAGATGAGATTTGGGAATTATGGAGTTTATCTGACGTGCTGCAAATTCTGTTCATTTACAGAGCAATTAGTTTGTTTGCAATAGTTGTTACTTTATAAGGGCTTATGGGCCAATAACCTTTCCAAATGTTCTAATGGGCTGGTTTGGGCCACAGGCTACTTGCTGAGTAGCTCTTGGGGATGGATAGATTCACCAATAGGCATTTCCAAATGCACGCACAAATAAAGAGAAAATACAATCTCCTGGATTTTTTTCTTGCAAGGAGAAGCAAACCGGTGAGGTTAAGTCGCCGCATGGTTCTGGCATCACACGCTTCTTTTCTTGTTTATTAACTTCAAGGACCCGAGTTATAATTGACGTCTCAACTCTCAAGGGAGGGGTTGGAAACAGAAGGAAGACGTCAATACTATTGTCAAAACAAATGAAGGTTTGAAAGTCATGTGCAGCTCAAGGTGTTTTGAATCCTCTTTGTTTAGTCCACTCCAAGCAGTGCAAGGTTCAAGGCGTTTATGTGGTTAGTCTACTTAAAGTTCTCAGGAGAAAAACATTTACTTCGTTGCAAGCAGCCGTATAATAATAATGTGAAACTTAGTTTAATAGTAAAGCAAAGCATTCTTCATTGCAAGCAAATGTATAAAAATAATCCAAACAGAGATGGTGCCCAATTAAATATGTAATGAACACAGAGTATTGGGAAAAACTTTTATTGGCATGTGCGGAGTAACAATTAAACCGCATTAAGTCTAGCTTTCAATAAGTGGCGGGGCAAGTATTTGCCATGATAGTGAAACCTTTATGGTAGCTTGTATATGAATTAAAAAAACATTAGCATCTGTACATGGTAAAACATGAATGCATAATTCAATCACTGCCGCAAAATTCGAAGTTGGTCTAATGTACTTCACATTTAGTTTGCCCAAAATAAAGCCATGTGGACATGACCGATCTGGCATGTGCTTTTAAATGGCATGGGACAGAACTAACATAATTAAAGTTGCTACTTTTTTCCTCCATGCTTTGAACCCTGTGACTTGTAGTCCATTACGGCTTATCTTTAAATCACAGGCTAATGAGCTACATGTATTTTGGTGTTAATATTATTGGAATTTATTGTGCACCAGGGGTTATGTATATGTACTACTCTATGAACAAATGCCTTTTTTTAATTGCTGGATGTCGCATATAGTACACAACTATAGAGATTATTATCTGCTGTGCAAGTTGGGGAAAAGGGTGAAAGTGGAGCTGAACAGCATGGGGTGCGTGTTGGTGTCTAAGAAATTAGATGTTATAAAACATGCCTGAAACATTGTTCATTAAACTGTTCAGGTTTTTTTTTTTTAATCAATGAGGCAAATTAATTAGACATTAGTGTATGATGTAGGATATACTAACTGCTTATGCTTTAAAAGTAGTAGAAAAATAGTATTTTCATTAATAGAAGAGTTAATTATTAGAATATGCTCATAGTGTGGAGGTTCACTTACCCTTCTTCAGTGCGGCCGTTTGATTGTGAGTGCGTGTGGTCATTTGTCTCTGTGTGCCCTACGGCTGACTGGCGACCAGTCTAGGGTGTAGTCTGTCTAGCTGGGTTAGGCTCCAGTTACCCCTGGTGGGTTTTCATTCATATTCTGCTCCAATAAGTTCAATAAACTGCATTAAAACACACTCTTTGTTTACTATAGATTGCCCCATCAATTTCCATTGCTTCTTTTATTTTTAAGTGATTGCAATGTGTTTAAAACTTCAATCTTTAGTATCCGGCAAAATGCTTTTACAATTTGACAGCTCTCTCAATACGAAAAACATCTTTGAATAGCTTCAATGTAATGTCTCACTGCTAACTGCAGGTGACATTGTTTACCTAATACCCTCTAGGGCAGGGTGGCCAAGTCTGGTCCTCGAGAGCCCCTATCCGGTCTGTTTTCCATATCTCCCACCACTAATGCACCTGAATCAAATCATCTGGATCGGTACCAAGTGTCTGGACAGCTAGCTGATGAGTTGATCTTTTGATTCAGATGTGGTAGAGTAGGGAGATATGGAAAGTGGGGTGCTCTCAAGGACCAGACTTGGCCACCCCTGCTCTACGATAATTCATTGCAATTTATTATGGAAAAGCCAGACTGGAAGAGATATGTGGATGTGAAACATTCATGTGATTTATCACTGAAGGGAAAACATAACAGGACATAAAGTTAATTATTCAAATGTATCTCTGGATCCAAAAAGTATACATTAATTCCAGGGAGAAAACAGACGTTTTACAGAATTTTGTTTAGCTAAATGACATACTGCCAACCTAATTAATTCAAGCTAACCACTTTGGTGACTGATTATTTCGAAACTTTAGCACCTAATTAATTGTGATCCTGGTCAGGAATATGGGGTTTGAAAGGTATTTTCTTCAGTAAGGGAGGTTAATTCATTTCCGCTCTACAAAATTCAGATTGTTTTCTGCAAACTCAGCCTTAATATATGATGTATTGTACAAGAGTAGATGACAAGAAACTGGTGGATAATACTGTGAGTGGTTTGTCAGGGACATTCTGCCCCTAAATATAAATATAACACTTTTAGAAGGATAAGGTCCATGAGGAAAAACAATAAATCATTGCAGTGAGGCTAATGGATTGTGGCACTGTTCAAGTGCTTGCAAGGTATCTATCCAACAATAACTGGGCACGTTTGGTAGGCTAACATTGGATAATCTGTGTAAAAAAAAGATGAAACTAAAACTGAAACACAGTTCTTTTGATTGTATGTTCAACATGTCCAATTCCTTAATTTTTTTTCTAAGATTGGAAGAATGAAACATAAAACAATCTGCTCATCCCAATTAGATTTCTCATTTCTGTTGTTTCATAACCTCAACACAATATGTTCATTAGTTTTCTGTTGTGGGGTGCTGGAGCTTAGCCCAGATAACTACAGGCATCAAGTGAGGGACACTTCGGATTGGTGGCCAACCCACACGCTCACACTCATAACTAGTGGCAATTTAGTGTTCAACAAAGCTACCGTGCCTGTTTTTGGGATGTGGGAGGAAACCGCAAGCCAAGGGAGGACGTGCCAACTCCACACAGGAAGGTCCAACCCTGAAATTGAACCCACCATCCCTGGATCGGTGAGGCAGACGCACTAACCACTCGCCCACCAGGACGCCCGAGACACTACAACCACCTCCAAAGTATTACCAAACAATTCTTTTTCTTCATACATTCATTCATTCATCCCTCACCATTTTTAAAAATTCAGCGGCTCAGTCTGTGCAATGTTTACAATACATGATAAATTAAAGCAAACACAAGGCCAGCTGCACATGTTTACTAGGATTATTCAATTGTTTGTCGTCTCGGCAGTCATCACATTACCTGGTAGGCATCTGACAGGTGATGACTGCTTCTGTCACAGATCTTTTGTAAGTTTGATTGAATTGTTTAGTTGTCATGACAACATAGCAAACATTTGCCTCCTAAATAAATGTACACAGTCTGAATGTTTAAGGAACGCAAGTCAATAGACTAATCATTAGGTTGACTAAAGATGGTTTATGCCACATCCATTATAGATGAAATAATCAATCAACTAATAGCTTTCTTAAAATTGTTTGTAATAAGGAAACTGTCCATTTCTAAAGTACCTCTAAATCATAGCATATTTCAGACTGACATCCCACTGAATTCCTGTTTATTGTGATGTGGGATTTTGCCATTTAGTAGCCTTGGGGGTACCTGGTGTTACCCAGGTAGGACATTTTCCAATCTGTAAGTCCCATGTAAGCTGTTGGGAACTAACTGGGCGGGGGACAGGATTTTATTAGTTAGTTTATTCTTTGTATTTACTTAGTTAGGTTATTATTTTTTATTATGTCATTTTTGTGCAAAATCAGCAGCCAAACCAACCATACATCCGAAGATGGGCGCCAAAATAGTAACAGAGGTACTCCGTCTGATCGTTGTGTTCTTTGTTCACTACCAGAGTTTTAGTCTGATCAATCATACACTTTTCTTGTCTCTTTCAGTAGTTTAACTTTCCTACCAAATAACTAAAGTTTCCACTCTGCCATTATTCCGATGTTTGTTCATCGGTTAAGCAAGAAATTATGTAGTGAACATTGGCCTGTAGTTCCATGATATTTAAGTTTAAGTTCTGGACATTGCACAAGGCTGCGACCTGGGTAATGTCCGTGTAATCACGATGTCAGCCGATCCAGGAAATTGCCTTCACATATGAGGGCTACTCATTTAAATATTGAAACATAACCAGTTCATTGTATGGCCACTAGGGGTATTTGTGAACGACCACATAAATCTTTTTATTTTGTCCTTTTTTTCTTTTTTCATGAACCTAAACCATAACCTATATTTGTTTGAATGATAACCAAACCAATGCAGCCCAGCAGATGAGTGGTACGGGTGTCGGCCTCACAGTTCTGAGGTCCTGGGTGCGAATCCAGGTCAGTCCACCTGTGTGAAGTTTACATGTATTGCCTGCATGGGTTTTCTCTGGGTACTCTGGTTTCCTCCCATATTTCAAAAACGTGCATGGTATGCTGGTTGGACACTCTAAATTGTCCCTAGGTATTAGTGTGAAGATGAATGATTGTATTTCTCCTCGTGCCCTGCATTTGGCTGGCCAGCTGTTCAGGGTGTCCGCCGCCCCATGCATGAATTAAGAAGAGATAGGCTCCAGCACCCCGTGACCATGGTGAGGATAAAGTGTTTCCGAAAACAAATGAATGAATGATAACCAAACCGAAGTGAGACCATAACCAGATAAATACAGGTATAAATAAAATATAGTGACCTTGTCAAAGTGGTGTTTCCTGTGTTTAAGATCTTTGCTCGGAAACGCAATGTGATTATGATAAGGTGTAGAGATTAGTCAACTCCTTAAGCCTAACCCATCAATATTTCCAAGGGTCAGTAGATAGTGTATTTTAGTCCCCATCTCTGAATCTGACCTTGATGGTGTATAAATCTGTCTTGATGTGATGTGTGATGTATACCCATTAATGTGTGCACACCAGAGTGTAGTATGACAGTGTAGCTCTGTTGTTGGAGAGACTTCTTGTCAAACAGACAGGATGCTGTGTGACTGATGATCAGATGTGTGGAGACCACTCCTCACCACTTAGACATTATGACTACAAATATGTGTTTCTCTGCACTACACATTTGTCTTTATGAACAAAACATGAGTGGAAATGACATTTTTTTTTACTTCAATCTTACAAAATAACAGTTAAGCATGTCTTCTATTTATTTATCTTTTTGCCTCAACAAAATTTGTCTGCACACATAAATGTGCATATCTGGTTCTCGGTTTAGTAAATAAAAATGTATTGGTAATATTATAGTAGATCTATAAAAAGATCATTTGCAAATTAATTGATATTTTAAATAATTTCACTTGTTCACTATGTTTGTCTGATTTTTGTGGTGAATCCTGAAAGGTTCCATAATTGATGCTGATTCACAATTGTGGTGATAAAACTGCAAATATTGATCCTTTATTACACGGCGTAGTATAGTTAGAATGGGATCGATTTTTTTTTTGCATCCTGACAGCTTTACTAATGATTTGGCAAAACAGTTATCGTCTGTCTCAGATTAATGGGTGATTGAGCACATTTGCACATTAGCACTTTTCTCCCTCTTAATAGACTAGGATTGCATTTCTGGTTCATGCATCACAGCAATTATTGATTATTGTATTGGCAATGAAGACAACGTAAGATGTCTCCCCTTCAAATATGTTTTTTTCCACTAAATTACATGTTGAGTTGTGGGTCAACAACAGGTTTTTCAGGAATGTGCATGAAATGTACGCAAAGCCCTATTACAATATTAATATCCCTGTTTGCAAGGACAGTCAAAGTGTGAATAACAGTTTAAATTAATGTCCTTGAAAAATAGTTTGTTTTGATTAATAAAAACCTCAGGATGCATGCTGGTTATTTAATGAGGCTTTATATCTCGTGTCCTCCGTTGTATGCTTTAAAATGTGCACAGTGAGGACAGTACTCTCCTTCATCTTTAAGAGAGGGTCATGGAAAGGAAAATCAGATACTGGACACACAGAAGAAGTGCTTTGATGGAAATCTGATAGTATCATTGAAATGATGTCACTCTGCTTCGAAAGTCATTTTCGGCAAAATGATTATCAATGTTTTTCATCACAGTCATTCCAACTGTGTAACTGATGCTCTCATTGTTCACACTAATGTAGCTTCTTGAGAAAGCTGTTGGTGATATGATTATGTAGAGTTATCTCGCTTTAATGAGTAGGTAATGAATAGTACACTCTATAGTACATCATTTGTTCGAGAGCTAAATTGGTCTTTTTGTATAATTAAAAAGAAAAAAGATCAAAAACAATTATTTTTTACATCAGACAACTGATGAGGAAAACAATTCCTGTGTATCCTTACTAAATTCAATACACTTACCGGCTTTCATCAACATACACTGTCATAGTTTTCAAAGTACTTTCCAAAGGTTTAAAGACAGCGACAACTGCCATACACGTCATACACGTACACATACACATACACATACACATACACATACACAAACACATACACATACACAAACACATACACAAACACATACACATACACATACACAAACACATACACAAACACATACACAAACACATACACAAACACATACACAAACACATACACAAACACATACACATACATACATACACATACACTGAAACATACACAAACACATACACAAACACATACACAAACACATACACAAACACATACACAAACACATACACAAACACATACACAAACACATACACAAACACATACACAAACACATACACAAACACATACACAAACACATACACAAACACATACACAAACACATACACAAACACATACACAAACACATACACATACATACATACACATACACTGAAACATACACTAAAACGTACACATACATATACACATACATATACACAAACACATACACAAACACATACACATACATATACACAAACACATACACAAACACATACATATACACAAACACATACACAAACACATACACATACATATACATACATATACATACACACATACACATACATACACATACATACACATACATACACATACATACACATACATACACATACATACACATACATACACATACATACACATACATACACATACATACACATACATACACATACATACACATACATACACATACATACACATACATACACATACATACACATACATACACATACATACACATACATACACATACATACACATACATACACATACATACACATACATACACATACATACACATACATACACATACATACACATACATACACATACATACACATACATACACATACATACACATACATACACATACATACACATACATACACATACATACACATACACTAAAACATACACATACATATACACGTACACATACATATACACATAAAAATCAGTTTTTAGTTGCAGAAACATTCTATACATTCAAATGAAAATTATTCTTTTTAACAAAATTGGCTATCTAAAAGATAATGTTCAAGTTTTATGACTTTCATTCAATCATGTTTAAAAATGTGATACATCGATTCAGATGAACACATATTTTATTACTATTAATATTATTAAAGTCATTTGTTACATAAAACACCAATGAAAAAAACAAATTATTTTTACACATTTTTCTACTTGAGGCTTAAAAAGCAGTAAAAGAGTATTGAGCACCGCTACTAGACATTTCACAAACAGGGCAGGTTCTCTTTTAGCAAATGGAATTAATACATGTTCTGAGACATTGAAGTCCCCTTATGTTCTCACCACTGTTGGTTTAGGTTTCACTAATCTATGTTGAATGTGTTATCACCTCAGAAATCAGGGATCACTGCCATTTGATCCACATGTCAAACATCGGCCTAAAAACATTTTCTTTCCCACTCCTCAACATATGGTGTGTGTGAATCATCATGATCTTTCAAAAGTCCATTCACCCGTAGCCTGCCTTGTCACACTGAGTTGCTCCTCATTACAAGAAACAGATCACAGCCATACAGTAACCCACAACTTATTGTGTTGCTTGCAGACTGTGAAGAACACACCTGCTTATGAGACTGCATCACAAAACCACACAGTTTGCAACGAGTCATACGGAATGAATCAAAACACATAAACATCTGTGCTAATGTCACATTTAAAACTGATGGTTGCATCAGTGATCTGAATGGTAATATTTTCTGGCTTGAGTTGCAACCCGGGTGAAATCCACGTTACACAAGCTCATTGAATATTTGTTATATGGAAATGCATTGGCTCGTTAGCTATTCTCATTTTCTAACTTTTATTCATTCATTCATTCATTTTCCGTGCCGCTTATCCTCACAATGCTGGCGGCGGTGCTGGAGCCAATCCCAGCCAACTATGGGCACCAAGCGAGAGACACCTTTGGGTTGGTGGCCCGCCAATGGCAGGACAACCTTAGGGAAATTTAGAGTCTTGAACCAACCTATCATGCATGTTTTTGGGATGTGGCAGGAAACCAGAGTACCTGGAGAAAACCCACGCAAGCCAGAGAGAACATGCAAACCTGATATTGAACCCCTGATATCAGATGTGTGAGGGTGATGCGCTAACAACTGGGTCGCCCCTATATTTTATTTCTTGCCAATGTACCATTGCAAATCTATAATATTAGAGTCGAACCTGAAAATGTTCAAGAAAAAATTGGACTACATTGACCAAACAACCAGAGCTGAGATTTTTACATGGGATAATGTCCCTCAACTTTCATTGTAATTTTCCCCACAGCACATAAAGGGCAAGTGTTTAGTGCTCAAAACCAAATGTCCAGAATGACCAAGAGAAGGAATGTTTATTATTTGTGATCAACTGCTTTTCCTAAGGACAGAGAACTTTGTGATCTGAATTTGAATTAGTAAAATATTCAGAATTCAGATTCAGTTTTCAATGCAATTCAAATTAAACAAAAATATTTCATATTATAGAATTAAAATTGCAATACCTCTGTTTAGCTTAAGAAACTCGAATTCTATTGTTTAATACTAGTAGTCAGATGAGGTCTAGGACTTTAATGTGGGTGTTAAAAGTAAGATTAGAATTATAACAGCCATTTTTTATCTAGTGTGCATATTGTTGTAGTGAGTTCAATTTAGACCCCCAGGAATTCATCATTATTCAATTTAAGCATCAAATATTGTCACTGCAATGGAGAAAAATCCTGAATTCTGTTGAAAGTAAACACAATTCAGCAGTTTGAAAGTTTTTTGGCCCCCCCGGGGGCATTAAAACAACTCAAATTATCAGTCGTAATGGAAATGTATAATGATGCAATCATGGTCTAAGAATTTTCTCACGTAGCAAGAAAAAAATATAGTGTATAGAGTGCTGAACATTTCTCTAAACAAAACCAAACTATGTACAAGTTATCATTTAGGAGTGAAAAAAATATCAAATGAAACTATGTAATGAATGTAGATTCTTTTGATATTTGAAAACAGGACAAGAACGATTTGGATATGATTTTGCTCGCTCAGAAGCAAAGTGAAAGCTTTGAAAGCTTAACATGGAAGTAAGCACACATCTGATCCGATAACGTTAAAGGCTAGCCGAAATGGTCACAAAGCGAGATTTATCAAAGTGCATATTTATATATATAATTCCTGTTCTAACTCTACTTCTGCTCTAACTATACTTTAGTTGTAAGTTTGTATATCTGTTGTGGTCATTTTGTCTTTGTGGGTTGGCTATTTGCATCCCTGTTTTTCTTTTTTGTCTTTTCTTATGCAAAGCATTCAGTATTTCCAATTTGCTTGGCCGTTCCGACCATTCTATTTGGGGCAACGGCATTCAAATTAAATAAACAACAACAAAACATTCTCTTTCCGTAACAAGCAAGGTCAAAGGTGACATCTGGCGACAGGGATGAAAACGATAGTTCCACCAAAATTTTCTGCACACACCCTGTTCCGATTTCCCTAAAAGGCATGCGTTAAATTCTGCACTTGCGGAATCACCAATACTAGAGGTGCAATTATAATGTGTATAATCTTTTGTATCCCCTTCACCACTTTGCGCAACACATGGATCACCCCCCATGGTTCCTGACTTCATCCACATTATACTGACCTAAAGTAAGAGACGCTCTTCTGCAGGTTATATGTGATGGAATGTATAAATTCAACAGTATGAGCCACGCGAGAGTCTAACAGCGGCCAACAGAGCATAAGCCCATCAACACAGTGGGTGTAAAGAAAGGGGACACAGATAGGAAAAGCATGGGCAGAAATAAGGAAGGAGACCATGGAGCAATTTGACAGAGAGGCAAGGATGGGGGGGTGAGCCCACTCGGCACTCACCTTTCCCAGCTCCACGCTGTGTTCACAGGCAAAGTGACTAGATTAAGTCAAGACATTAATATTGATAAGAGCCTTCCTGGCAAAGAAAATCTACAGCTATTCTTGTTTGTATTTTTAGCTCATCGTTACTGCTGTGCCACTTAGATGGGGAAATATAACAGCCCACTTGCTTTGAGTTTTCTCATTTGCTCTCCTCTGGTGGGGCGATACTTGACAGGAGCTGTGAATTTCTGCAAAATTTGAAACAAATAGCACATGTATGTCATTCGTTATAGCTGAGAGACAAACAAGATTATCATTTTCATATCAGTAGTTCATTTGTATCATAAATCATGGCATGAGTACACATGAAAAGGTTGGGGAGAAAAGGAAGATGAGTAGACAAGAATAACAATGAAGGAACACAGAGGGAGAGAAAATGATCTACCGCACTTCTGCTGAAAAGAAAATAGAATTGCATTACATTCATTGATTATTAAGAGAATGAATTTTGATGATTTAGAAACAGTTGTGGATTCAATAACACACAGTGAGTGTGAATGAGAGCATTTGAGTTATTGCAGTCTAACTATTGCAGTATCTTGTTTACACTTGAATCCACAGGAGGGACACAGTATGATACCAAACACAACACAGAGGGTGCCTCATCAGCAGTTAATGAACATTGCACAAGCCAACCGTACTGGTTATTTAATACTCTATGTGCAATGCAACACTCGGTTTATACTGTATATGTATCTCTATATGATCAGGACATATATATAACCAGTTCAAGCTTTTCAAATGGATTTATTTTGTTAATTTTGGCACATTGTTGGACAAAAAAAATATCTAAATGTAAGGTTTTATTGCTGGAGCTTTTGACAGGCCCCATGCTGAGTTATTTGAATAATATTTTATCTACTTAAACTTTGGGAAAAAATGATTGCTTTCTATTTGAAAATTTACAGAATCTAACACTGTACCAGAGCCAGAGGAACAAGTAATGAGTTGAGTTTGATTTATTTGATAAGGGACAGCACCTATTAATGAACATCTTTATATTAATGTTAATGAAGATATACTATATGTAAATATGTAAGATTGTAGCCGTGGGCTAATTTGATTCTTTAGTCTCTTGTATTGATACAAGATAAATGATGACACACACTAGATACATGCACTCACAATTTTGTCCGTCTAACAACAAGGCTTTAAGATGATTGGTGAATAGGTTCAGAGATGGGAGTACACATACGTAGGCCAATAGGTATTGAGTTCCAGCTATGTGCGGCGCTGGAAGGAAGTACACAGTCACCTCTTGAGCCAGCCCTTGTTGATGTGTTTTTTGTACAAAATCTTGGAGTGGAAGAGAGGCTTTGTGTTGGAAGGTTTTGTAAACTAAGGTGGCATATGCATGTTTAACAGTATTGTTCTATTGTGGGATTTGTTTATATAGGTCTTGAAAATCAATCTTAGTTTAGAAGGGATGTACTTTATTATAAAAAGAAATAGCTGAAAGAAGCCAGCTGGGGAGAGACTTTGAATTAGGCAAATATGCCTTTGTTTTTTTGTTGTTGTTGTTGTTGTTATTAATACGCACCAAAAGGCCAATAGCAAAGTAATGACAGATGTGTTGAAACACACAAGATGGGCTTTATTGACTGATTACCTAACAGTTTCATTTAATGTTCATTACCTGCCATCTTCATTCTTTCTCCGCACAAAAAAAAATTTGTTGCTACATTCTGATTCTTCACTAAGCTGATGATTTTTTTAAAAAACTGCCAAATACATCAAGGTGAATAGCAAGCAAATTATTTCAGTCGACCTTTAAAAAGAGAAAAGGCGTTTAGCTGTATAGTAATGTATAGACGGAAGTGTGTTTGCGTGCAAGTGTGTGTGTGTTTGTAGGTGTCAGAATTATGCCGTGGCAATGATAAGGGCAATGATAAATCTTCTTTCAAGGAAAGGAATCATTTAAATTAGGTTGTTTAGGGCATTATTGCTATTGCTTGGAGTAATTGGTTGTTTCCTCATCCAAAAGCAGCTGCTGCTCAAGTGTGTGTGTACAGTTACTACCACGGGTTTGTAAATGAATGCCTACATTTGAGATTGACTATATTGAAGAATTTAAATTATATCGCATTTAAAGCAAGTTACCGTTGGAGATGAAAAGAAATATGAGCAACCAGAGTGAATTTTGAGTTATTACAGAATGACTCAAACTGTTTTTCCTAATACACTTTCTATTAGGGTTAAATGTTCATGCACGAGCACGCTTGAAAATAGATTGTGAGGGGAAAAGAGCGATTCAGTGGTTTGATTAATTTTGCAGGTGGAAGAAAATTGGCACCTATGAGTAAACTCTTTACACTATTCAATGAGTAATTGAAAGAAATAGAGAAATTTTAGTTCATCAACGTTCCTGTAAAGCTCCAGAAGGAATAAAGATGTAGCTGGAGAAAAAAAAATGGAAGTAATTGCATGGCTGGTGGGCCCTTGATATGATCTCTTCCTGACATGCACGTTCTCTATTTATACACTGAGCACGAAACAGTTCTCCAGCTTTTCAACCTTGCAACTATCGGATGCTTTTGATTTAAGATCATCAAAGGGTATGGCAACCAACTGCAACTACGTATATTTCGGGAGTTATCTTATACCATATTTGTTTCCCAATCCAGCTGAAACATAAAACAGCAATTTTTTAAGGCCTAGACACACCTGCTTTGTTTGGTCTCGACCAAAGCTAAAAGGTTTTTTTGCTGGTGTGAATACAAACTATCAAACTCTGTTACAGACCAAACAGCCAGTCCAAGACCTCATCACATAAAACACATCTATCTTACCCCAATACGCTCTGGTTTACCAAATCTACCACAAACGCTTGAAGCTGGATGAACAATATCAATATGAGCTGCATGCCGGAAATCCATGATTGTTCTCTATTTTACCATGTTATCCCACCCAAACCGTTTTTTCCAATGATTGGACAATGTTTTGAAAACATTGTATTCACATTAGTAAGTTTGTCATCAAATCTATGCAGCTTACATAAATTGCAATGTGAAAAGGAATCACCCCCCAAAAAAAAAATTGGACTACATATATTTTGGTTTTAATCATAGAAGGCAAACTATGAACTTTTCTGCTATGAATATGCCCTTAGAAGGATCCTCAACTAATTCTTTGTTCCTTATCTTTGCCCATTTCTTTTGTCTCACCATAGGTTCTTTGTCTCTCAGTGTGTTGCTGGTGTCTTTGGCATTTCTAGTATGTGCCCTTTGGCTGGTAGCTCTATGTGGTGTCTGCACGTGGTGTCAACGTAAACTGGTAAGTAATGGAATTTATTTCAACCGATCACTTAGCCACTCACTAATACTCAGTCAATCAATCCAACCCAAAATTGTACGGAATGAGATTATACATATCACTGCAACAACTATTTTTAATTTCCCAAAAGCTAATGTTTTTGTTCAATTCACACTCCTCTGAATGGATCACGTATTAGAGTGTGCTGGTTCAGGAGACAATTATGAAATTAACACCTTTGCGAAAAGGTTTGATAAGAGTCCACAGATACAAATGTTTATCTTCATTTTTACTCCTAGGGTGCGCAAATATTTTTTCAATTTCAGACTCGGACATATTGACAAGATTTCATTGATGTGGTTATCTACCTTTGCCTGTAGGGATTTCAACTTCTTGCAGTAGGGAGCTGTGCATGTGTCATTTTGAGTTCTTGTGGATTAGGCTGACCGTGTAGAAAGTTGCATCTTAAAAGAGCGTCAGGATTGCCACATACGAATCTTTGTAGGGATTAATTGATTCTTTTTTTGGGGTCGAGCAGATTTTTGTATGTATTTTACACATTGCCACAGTGACGGGCCACTGATTGGTCGCCAGTCAGCAGTAAGGCACACAAAGAGACAGACGACCATTCACACTCACAATCATACCGTCATCAGCGGGAATTGTGCCCGTGGAGAATTCAGGCGAGTCAATCTCTACAGTCTATGTCATCAAGTGGTAATTTATAAATGATAGCCACATTTATTAAAATCCAAGTTTCCCATTGGGATTGGGATATTATAACGTTCTCTGAGAAACAATCTCTGTTATTATTGTGCAATTTAACAAAATGAAATCATTTCAGTAATTGAAAATAGGAACATTTAGTCTCATTTGACTTAAGCCAGTGGGAAACAAAATTAAATGTGAACTTATACATAGTGTCTGTAAATATTCAACTTGACTAAGGATTCAGGTAAAGTACCTGTTCCAGTAATGCAGGGGTAGGGAACCTATGGCTCGGTAGCCATATGTGGCTCTTTTGATGGGTGTATATGGCTCTCCACCCTTTTAAATCATAATTTTTCTTCATTAGACTCTTCTGCATGCATTCTCTCATTGATACTCATTGTACTCAACAGTGAAATCATGTTCTCAAGAGAATTCAGTGGTGAAATGAAAAGTAAATGCTCACATTTTCATATATTTTTACTTTAAAATTCTGAATATGGCTCTCGAGGAATAATGTTTGAAAATATGAATTGATTATGGTTGTCTTCGTCAAAAAGGTTTCCGACCACTGCAGTAATGGGTCATCTTAATCAGAAATTTCATGTGCTGGACAATTTAAAGTACAATCTAGAATCAGTAATTTGTCAGACTAAAATCTTACCTTAAACACTTGGCTGTTGAAAATGAACTGGACTTCTGCTGGTAGTCGTGATTTTATATTCCTCATTGTGTGACCTTGGACAGAATGTGTTCAGTGAGTGTTTACTTCATGTTTTTCATGATCAGTACAAGCCAGTGGAGCCAACGAGTGTTTTGAATATTTGTCCCTGACAGCAAACACAATCTAAAACTTTACTGCACTCTGTAGTCACGGCTTTGTGTTCCACAAGCTTTGTGTTTAATGGCTGCTTGCCTCATGCCACTAGCGCCATATTAATGATTTATATGCAAATATGTATCACTCTGAGCAATTGGTTCAACTACTGCAGCAAATGTAATTTTATCTATACAGTTGGATCCACATCACATTGTATTTGTTTCTTGTCTGGTGGTTTAAAAAGGAGACGCATACAATATACTCATACAGAATGAGAAATTCTTATAATTCGCCAAGATGAAATATTTCAGTTGCCAGAACCTCGTGACTCAACCTGTTGGCTTAAATGACAAAGACAAGTTTTTTTTTTTTTAAATCAAAAACCTTTCCCCAAAGAAAGTACCAAAGCAAGATCAACCTCAACAATGGGGATGAAACTTTGCCTTTAATAAAAACCTTTGGGTTCTAGACCAAATTATGAGCCTGAAAGGTTTCGAAAAACTTAAATTTTGAACTTTTTTATATCCACTGTAAAAATGCGCGATTTTTTTTCTTTCTGCCATCCTTTTCCTGGCTTTTACTTCAGTTTTCTTTGCATCTGTCCTATTATACTTTGGCTCGGTGTCCTTGTTTATGTCACACCAATTCCTTTTTTCTCCCTACAATGACAGTGTAGTAGTTCTGCTTTTGTCCTATTTTAGGGTCTTCACCATTTTATTTTCATCAGTTTTAGGTTTAAATATGCTAACAAAAATTCATTTCACAGATGCAGTTTAATTACTGCAAATAAAATTTCATTTTCAAAGTACCTTGATAAATACTATACCAGTTAACACCAGGTACATTTAATCAAATGTGCCTTATGGTCGAAAGGTAGGTGTGTTCAAAAAAGCCCTGCTATGTGCCAATTGCAGTTTCTTCTTACCTTTCCCCTTTATATTATATGCATAGTATCAATAACTTTTAAAATGTTTTCTTAATAGGAGTGACGGGTTATAAAGTTCCCACCATTCTTTGGTCTACTTCTCCAAATTCCACATTTCTTAGTCTCTTTCTAGTCTAATTTGTACACACAAGACACAAGAGCTAAGCTTATGTTTTAAAACTGTGTCAAAAAATATTAATCTTCAACCACCTGGTCATCACATCCACTCATAATGTGTTCAATTTTGTATTTTTAAGCCAATGGGGATGTCAACGGTAGTTGGGTTCCTGCGCTTTTGCACAGAAACATGCCGTCCAATGAGTTATTTCCTCAAAATAAATCTGCTGTCATCCTTCTAAACACAAGGCTAACCCTTTTTCCGCCACCATTCGGCTGTGTGACAAGCATGATGGCAGCAGGCCTTCTGAGAATACTTCAGACGAATGCATGGCTTCACTCAATCTCTCAAATTCAGCTCGAGTTGCCGCCTTGATTTTCTTCTGCATTGTCATTTCATTGTGAATGCAGAATTTGTTTCAATCCAATAGTGTTCCTTAATTGTACCCCTCTTTTGTTGTGCATCCACTCCACATCCATTTCTCTTTTCCAGCTTCCACATTCCTACAACATTGTCTTATTTCCACCCTCCTCAGTGTATGATGAATTAATGATAGATGAGCTGCACTGGATCTTACTCTCCTGATTCATTCTATTCTGGCCCCCTTTTTTATAACACTGTTTTCCTCATGTTTACCAACTGTTTCAGTTGTACAGTTCTTATGACAAGACAAGTGACTGCTAAGCAAATTCCCACCTTGTTTTTTTTTTGGTCAAGTTATTGGTCTTGACGACTTCAGAATGCAATACAAAAAAAAAAGTTTGCTCAAGTCATTAATGTGTGTACCTCTTAAAACTACTTAAGCATTTGTAAAAAAAATGTTCACATGAAAATTAGATATTTTAAAAGTCGATTATGCATTGTCTCATCATGAGCTAAATTTAGTTAGTTTTACTCTTAGGTTTTGTCAGATTTTTTTTTTAAATAATATTTATGATGTGCAATTTGTAAACACCTCACCGTATTATTGCTTACGCCATGCAGGATAACTTCTGTATTTCATGGAAAATGATGGAAAACACATATTTTAGCATAAGGGATGACTATTTTTCAATATATCTACATATGATCTTTAGGTTTAAGAAAACATTCCAATTCAATACCAGATCGATTCAGCGAAAAATGTGAGGTTGATGATTTTTACATGCTTTAGAGAAATACATAGAATAAAATGACTTGGCAAATAGGATCAGGATCTCACTAATTAAGTTTGACATCTGCGCTTTAGAGCTTTAGTGCCATGACAGAAATCTATCGTTTGAAAAAGCCGTCAAAGTTGGTCTGCCTTGCTAAATTCTTTGTTGAAATTCTTTAGTATGGGTTGTAACGGCATACATCTATAGATGTTTTTATATTATAGTTTCTTAAGAAGCAAATTGGTGCATGTTTTCATCTTTTCTTGGTATTTTCTTTTCCAAGGTGATTTCAGCTATAATTGTATTCTTGGTCCTTCTGTGCTTGATCCATATGGTTTCTTCATTGGCCGTAGTAATGATGTCACACTGTTTCATTATCTGTAACGTTCATGGTTTTGCAGGCTATGGCCTGCTCTTATTTACCGTATTTTCATGACTGTAAGGCGCACCACATTATAAGGCGCACCCTCAATGAATGACACATTTTAATTTTTGTTCCATATATAAAGCACACCGGATTATAAGGTGCCCTGTCTATTTTGGAGAAAATGTAAGACTTTTAAGTGCGCCTTATAGTCGTGAAAATACGGTACTCTATTACATCCAGTGTCGCCAAGATTTTTCTAGTTTTTAAGTTTTTTATTACTGTGTAAAGTGGAGTCATTTTTTTTAATCTATGTCATTTTCCAATCCTTTCTGGGATTTTTGTTTGTCTTTCCACTGGCACGTTATACATTTCCTTCACTTGTTGAATCATTTTTTAAATTCATTCCTATGTTTAAGACTTTTAAATTTAATCCAACTCCAAATAGAGAGAGATGAGTTTTTACCGGTGATAACTTTATTTCAAACATGGATTGAAGAATTTTACTTATTAGTGTCATTATGTGACATGGCCCTAAAAATGTCCTACCAAATACAATAACTACAATGATCTTTACATAGTATAGTTATTGTAAATGTGTCAATCATCTCATGTGCTTCTTTCTACATTGTCTGTACACAGGGGAAAAGGAATAAGCCCGGCCTGGAAGCTGCCAATTCTCCAGAGTCTGTGAGAGGACGAGGGGAAAATAAAGCTATCAAGTAGGTGATGGGAAATTTGTAGATGGGGGACACATGGAAATGATTTATGGGGCTGTGGTATCAAATTTAACAGCACTTGTGAAGCATACAAATATTGGTATTGCAAGTCTGATTTTTTAAAAATGCATCAACGAATTGTATATTTCCCATTAAAATAAGATTTAAAAAAAGTGCAAATTAGGGGTATTTACTCACCTGTTACCTTTCCAGCCTCTTATTTTTTCATAATGCTCTCATAGTCCTAGCCATGGTTTTAATGTTGTGTAACTTTACCATACTCTCTAATCGCAGTGAACTTGACAGAGACTTTTGGAATAACAATGACAGCAGCAATGTACAACAGAGGTGGAGTTCCTATCCGCCAAAGGAGTTTCTCCTAAACATGTCTCCCTACGCTCCCTATGGAGACCCTCGCCTCACACCCAAGTGAGTCTCGTTCAATATGTATGGTTTGATTGTGTGGCTGGAGAGAAAGTCAAAAGTACATATGATCGCCTGGGGATGGCAAATCGGACACAAATCCCAAAATACATACAGATTAGGCTGAAGGTCAACATCTATGCCAGCTAGCCATGCTGACATATATGTTGATAAAAAAATAACAAAGAGCCTCATTTTAGATCTTTCCATTTTAAATGATGATGGTAATAATTTAAATATGTATTAATTATAAATTCTTGCAAGAATACATTCTTTGGCACATGGAACATATATGTGGGTGGAGGATTTCTCATTTAAAAACTGAAATGGGCATCTTGACTCAGTAATACATTTTTTAGTGAATGACAGCTCATGTCAACGTGCCTACAGTATAGATAGGATATGATAGTCTAGTTTTTTTAATGCCCTTGCAAAAGTGCATGGAAGCTAGAGTTGTGATATTTATTTGCTGCTGCCAGAATAAATTCTCTGTTCTGCATATGTCATGACCCCCATCACAACTATTCTTATATAGGGGGCAGATGTATTTACAAATATGACAGAATATAATGCTACATAATACTACAACAGCATTGTCCAGTGGGCAAAGACAGTAATAAATGTTGTTGAATGTGATACTCCACAATTGTAGCCAAGTCTAAAAGTCATGGCAGAACCTCTCAAATAAGTACCATAAGACAGTAAGGCAGACCAAAGTAAAAGATGTACCAAATCTTGTTGTTGGATGACCCAGCACAAATTAACCCATTGAAATATATTATGTAATTTAAATATTTTTTTGGTTCATGTTAATTGGTACTGACCACCAAATTAGCTTTACCTTGAATACACGGTGGTTCCTGAAAAAAAATTACACAATTGACAGCCACAAAATAGAACAATAATACAATCGATAGCCCCAAAACTGAACAGTACATCTCAACTTCATTCATAGTAATACACACATTGTATTTCACTGAGTCTCCCTTCATCCTCGGTAATCCTCATGTTTTCCATCCAAGCATGTCCAAAGAATCGCAGTATTTAGTGTGCACTGCTGGCCATGCAGCTCCCCGTATAGAGATGTGCTGTGGCTTCCCTCAATATTACTTAGAATTTTAGGACCACCCTCAGGTTGGTAGATATCACAATTGCATGTCTAAGGACATCTGAAGAGCACATTTTTCTCTGGTAAAAGAAACTAGGTTCAAAATTTTGGTGTTAAAATTCAAATAGCTGCCAGTGGTGATCAAGTCTAGACATTGACTTGTACATAAAGGTGAGGATATTTGACTTGCCCATCAGTTACCACTGAGACCCTCTTGAACCAACTCCACCAACTGTTTGACTATTTTCAATGGATACTTCAGTCAGTTTCTGAATTTATTATTATTATTATTTTTTGGTTTGTTTAGTGTTTAAAGTGTTGCAGCATGCAGTGGTTTGGTCACAGTTATTTCTTTAGCATCCTAGCTCATCTCACCCTTCTCAGATTATCTGTCTTTGCTCATTACTTGTCAATATTCACACAGTCAACTTCCAGCACTGTTAGTGCTCAAAAGAAACTCCGTCTTTACCCTATTTATGACAATAGACTTAACCTTTAATGCAAAACATAGTCAGATTTGGGCTTCCAACGTTAAATAATAAAGAAAAAATGAAAAGAAACTCATACTTGTCTTGGCCCTGTTAATGACGATAGATTTGACCTTTAATGCAAAACACAGTCAGATTTTGGCTTCCAAAATAAAATAATATAAAAAAAAAGAAAGATCAACTAAATCTTAAATCTAATACCACACATGCTTTTTAGGTTTTATTTCAAAATTTTGAAGGGGTTAAAAATAAAATACCTCAACTATTAAATTTCAGAAGCACTAAGAGTGTTCTCTGCTCTCCCACATAATATTATGACAAAAATGTAATATTTATAATGCAGCCCTAAAGCCAGGAATTAAGCAATATTTTCTATATTTTATTGTAATCTTATCACACTAGTAAGTAGGTTCTTACATTCCTCAAAATTGAAAACACTTTTAGTGGGTAGATATTATGCTACATTAATATTGGAAGCCCTGTGATTTAAATATGCAATCTGAATATATAATCTGTTCAATATGGTAATAAGTTAATTTGTCTGAGCACTTGATTGTGCAGCAGTGATTTTTATTTGTTTAATCAATCGTGTAATAATATTTGCAAAGTCCTGTGGCAATATAATACACAAACATAGCAGACATAGTGTGGCTTCATGAAAATTATTTTCTAAACAGTGCACTGTTTAGAAAGGTTTATATTAGCATCTATTCTGTCGATTAAGGATGCAATTTGGCCTTAACTGTTTTTGTCTAATTGTTGCCATAAATGATGTTCTGGTTCAGTCTTGTGTAATGTCTATATGTGGAAAGTGTCTAGGCCGATGTCCTGTCACCTTCTATTTGTGTGTTACTTTTGGTGGAAGTGCACTTGTCTTTTCTGGAATTCGGATTGTTCAATTCGAGCATATTCGTTGTTATCGTGAGTTTCGTGTTGACTGCATCTGTTCTCTCAAAACTGGATTATTTATCCCCTTTGTGCATGATACATCAGAAATTCTAATGTTTTTACTTTCTCCGAACCACTACGAGTTGACTTCATTACTGTTCATGATCTAAAGACATGGCAAAAGTCAACCTTTTTTTTTTTTAGAATCTTTGTTTCTCCTCTTAACTGCCCATAAAAGAAAATATTTTGCTTTTCAAAGTGATTATAGTTAATCAGCAAAAAAAAAAAATTGTCTTTTGAGACTTTTGGCTATTGCATTTTGTCTTGATTAACTTCAGTCAGTGGCAATACTTAATTCTCCTCAACTTTCCCTTTATGCCGTACGTCCGTCTTTCGTCCTCCTGTCCTCTCTTGCTCCTTCCCTGGTGTTTGTCCGTCTCAGCGGGGCTGTGGATAAGAGTGGGCAGGGCGGAGCTGGACCCTCACCAGGGGCCAGCGACAGCGGGGTCGCTGGCTGCTCTGGAGCTGGGGCAGGGCCCAGTCGCAGTGACAGCATTCGAAGCATGCTGACTGGGGGAAGCAGGGCTGGGCGGTGGCAGACGGTCCAGAGCCACATGCACGCAGGAGGCCTGCGCTTTAGCAAGTAAGTCCTGCATGGTGACGCTGGCAGGGCATGCTCATTCAAGGTTAGAGAAAATATTGACAATAAAGAGAGAACTTTCCATTCTTATGAAACCTGTCCACATTGGAGAAGGCATTTGTTCAAATATACTTGTACGTTTGTTGGTTTGGGTCTTGAACTGTCTTTAGTGTTTTCACTGTGTTTTATAGCTCACTTCAGAGACTTAATATGAAATGTCCTTCACTAGAAATCAATTGGCCGATGTTGCTACTATTTTTATTACTTTTCTCTTTTAGATATAGTTGGGGCAACATGTGAAGTCTTAATTGGTATTTTAAACACATTTGTAGCCTACAGTGGTACCTCCACTTACAAATTTGACAGCCGACAAAAGTGACTTGTTGTTGTTTACACAGCCATTGCAGTAATTCAGCAGAGTGTAAGGAGGTTGGTTGTCAAGCAGAATTAATAGTAATAGAATAGAATTAAGAGTAATTTCATTAAAGTATTTTAAAGGAACACCCACATAGTGGTGTAGAGGTTCACCTGCCAGACTTCAGTGCAGGTAGGGCGGGAATCCAAAGTCTATATGTAAGCCTACGGCTGACTGCCGACCAGTCTAGGGTGTAGTCTGCCTTTCGCCCAAAGTTGGTTGGGATAGGCTCCAGCAACCCCCGCAATCCTTGCGAGGATGTGCAGCTTGGAAGATGAATGAATGAATGAATTAATATTTTAAGGGACAGGGAAGAATCAAGTTTCACGATGAAAATGTACTGCATTGGAAAAATGTCATCCTTTTCAGGCCTGAAGATCTTTTGCTATGTATTTTGTCATAATTCCAATGCTAATTAACGTGAATATTTTCTCATACAGTACAACTGTTCTCATTATTCTTATTTTTTATTTTATTTCAGTACTGTCATTTATGTAAAGAAAGCACTCGCCGTCAAACAAAACTGAATGTGTTTTGTATAGCTGAAATCTTTTTACCAACCATTTTCTGCTGAAGTTATTTCACTTTCCTAAGTATCATTCACATTGATGATTTGAAAATGGTGCAAGGCTTTCCCTTAGTCCAATCAGACATTAATTGAGCTTAATTGGAGTCCATCAAAATGCTGGCGTGTATCCCAGCAATGCAATAGTATAAAAGTATAATATGTGGAGCAGACATCTAAGCATGAATGCATAAAATATTTATTAAGATTTCTTTTTTTTTAATAAAACGCTTTTTCTTTTGGGATTTTTGTTTTCTAGTTTTCTTATATATAAAGTTCAATCTGAGTTAGTGAGTTATAAATATTTGAGCTGTGAATTCTACCTAGCATCAAGACACGGTTGTTTATGCCTCTTCACGAATACAAGCTTAAAAGCAGAAGATTATGATCGAGGGTGGATAAAAATGTAGGTATTATGACACAATTATAGTTGTAATCACATTCATATTGTCTGGACTTAAAGGTGGTGACTGAAAATGGAAAAGACGTGAAGAGCTTGAAGAAAAAAATGAATAAAAAAGGAAGAAAGGTAGGGAGGTCATCAGAAAAAAAAATGTAGAACAGAAGGAGTGAAAATATTACCAGAGCTGCAGGGCATAAAAATAGGTCAACTCTCATTAAACAAAGATTAAACACCTGAAAACTGTAGATGTAAATTAAACGGCATTTAAAAGACCATTTTCCCCCCCAGCTCTATTCTATGATTTCGCATAGTTGTGTGCATAATGCAGTATTTAAATAGTTACAATAGAACAATCGAATTTGATTTCAATAAGACCTCAATCAATATATATTGTTCTAACTTTCTTGGATAAACCTCATCTCTCTGTTTCTGTTTAGTTTTGGGGACGCTTCCCTCTCAACTACCTCCACACTGGAGCACATACCATCCTCAGCAGTAGCGCGTCCCCGACCCCTGGTCCGACAGCAAAGCCTCCAACAGCCCCTCACCCACCGGCCCCCTCCAGGTCCAAATGACCCCCCTGTCACCTCACAAAGCCTTGGTCAACTCCACACAGGCCCGGGTGCTGGAAGCCACCGTGGGGGACCTCGGGGGGTCCGAGGCAATACGGCCGGAGCCTCTCGATACAGAGGGGCGGGGACGGGCCGCTCCAGGTCAAATCCAGGCAGCTGGGACCACATGATGGAGCAGATCCGCAACAGAGGATTGGACGTCAAATCGTTTTTGTAAGTCCTGTTCAACTAGTGGTGGCTAAAATTAGGAAACATAATTGCACTGTGTGCGCACTGTAAAGGTTTTCAAGGATACTGAACACTGAATCCTTTGTTTTCCTTACACTGCTAGATTACAAGTGATATGCTTTACAAGACAGCATCACGTAAATGTGCCTTTCTCCATTAGCCACGAATAGAAACACACACAAACATGGCCATGGCGCTCTGTGCTCTTGTACATCCTGTGTGACTTCTATTACCCGTGTCTCTAGGCCACCTCTCTGTCTATATGAATCATTGTTCAAATATTACTGCCCACATATATATATATATATATATATATATATATATATATATATATATATATATATATATATATATATATATATATATATATATATATATATATATATATATATATATATATATATATATATATATATATATATATATATATATATATATATATATATATATATATATATATATATATATATATATATATATATATATATATATATATATATATATATATATATATATATATATATATATATATATATATATATATATATATATATATATATATATATATATATATATATATATATATATATATATATATATATATATATATATATATATATATATATATATATATATATATATATATATATATATATATATATATATATATATATATATATATATATATATATATATATATATATATATATATATATATATATATATATATATATATATATATATATATATATATATATATATATATATATATATATATATATATTTTTATATTTACAATTTCTCGCATATAAGCCGCCCCCGGATTGCCAATTTTCACTTCCATATTCATGGTTTTAAAAGCAGAGTACATACTTGATAATAATATTTCAAGTTAGAGATATTTTTTATAAATTTACGATACATACGAACATGGAAGTTTTATTTTTTCATCCTAATGACCCAGGATGTTCATGAGTGATGTGTATTTACTAACAGCATTCAAATAAATTCAGCCTATCCCAGCTAACCACGGGCACTAGGCAGGGGACACCCGGAATTAGCACAATGAAATGGAAAAATCCCTTATTCTCACAATAACTTCACCACCAAGTGGGAATCAAACCCAGACTGCCCACATCGAAGTTAAGCGAAAGAACCCAGACACAGATCGGGTCCCATGGTTTATGATAAATTTGCTTTTATTTATAAATTATACATTATATTATCATTCCCATAGCACACATGCCGCTTACATTCTGAGCAAACATTTTCATGCAGCTTTTTTCAATCCTTCTCACTCCAGAGCACAGAGAGCTAATGAACTTTAATGAACTAAATTGCCTCACATTATTCTGTTTCTGTCGCTATCTTTCTTTACCCTAAAATTCTGTATTATGTAAATGTTGTTTTTTGTGACGTCTGTGTCCAGTGAGGGGAAGATGGTTGTTTTGTCTCTTGCAATTGGACTGGCCGAACAAGATGACTTCGCTAATCTCCCCGACCTACAGGAAGCTCCTGCTAACATAGAGAATGAAACCACACCAGAGAAGAGGTAAATGGAACCTCATTAGAAAGCTATTCGCTGGGCCTAACGAGTTACTGAGGTGGTTGTGCGTCATAAAAGACGGAATGGGGTCGTGCCATAATTGATATTCATTCGGTTCAAAGAGCGACACTTGAGAGAAAACTACATAAGGTAACTTTTCATGTCGTCTTATGAAACCCAGAATGTATTTTTTACACTATTCCATTAAGTTATTTTTTGGCTCGGTCATTATTTGACTGGTGTCATTATTCCCACTTTTTATTTTCTATTTATTACGCATCTCAAATAACCTTTTGATAGAGTAACTACACGCACTTTCTTATGAGAGTACACAAACATACAAAACAAACAACTTTTTCCAACAGAAATTCACTTAGTGTTAAATCGAAGTGTTTCTTTGGCAACATCTTGAGACAGATTTATTGTACATTTGGCGAGCTAGTGGAAAGGCAGTTTAAAGTTTTTCTCACCACTATGTGTATTGAACTCTTTGGATTATTTTGATGGAATTTAGATGAGCAAAGACGCTAAAGGAGTCATTCATTTTCCGAACTACTTATCCTCACAAGGGTCACTGGGGATTCCGGATGCAGGGGGTCTACTGCCTGGTCCTGATAGTTGGCTGGGATAGCCTCCAGCACCCCTTACGACCCATGTGAGGCTAAACGGTACAGAAAATAAATTAAAGAGTTGTTTCTGATCGTTGACTCCATTATATAGCCAAGTTAGTGGTTTGATATAAAAAAAAAAGTGAGTGACAGCCTTTGGCTAAGTTACCAAATAACACACCAGGATCCACGTGACCCTTGTGAGGATAAGTGGTGTGCAAAATTAGAAGGATGTGTACCATCACGTGATTTTTTTCTGGTCTACCCCTCTTTCAAAACCAATCTACTTCATACTTCATAAAATTCCTGCTGCAACCAAATAGCTCAAAGCTGCTAAAATGTAATTACAGTGGTTTGAAAAAGTTTGGCCAACCCTGATATTTTTTTATTTGATAAATCATTGGTCCCCCAACCTTGACAAGAATGCGCAGTGTTGCAAATCAAGAACGATTGAATGAATAAACGATTGATTGTATGAATCAAGTAAATTTCAATGAAATAAATCACAGCTGACAAACAGTAATATTTGAAAAGTGGAAAAAAACATGTTTTAGACATTTTAAAGGTAATAAATATGCAAGAATTCTTTAAAGCAAAGAAACCACAGGCATAGATTTGGACACATTCAACACACAGTAACACGCAGTTATTGAAAAACACGCATTTTGATTTATAAGTTCATCTAGCCTTGACCTACATAACCAGCCAAAGCCTATCATAAAGGGTTTTTAGCTTCTGGCATCAGGGGAATCACCGTTAAGATTCTTTAACATTCTGGTTTAGATTTGGCTACAAAAAGTTGGCACAGAGATTGCAGTTGTCAGTTTTTACTATGAGGAACTAAGTGAGTACCACATGACAAGTTAAGACCAATGTTCCCTCTAAGCTGTGCGCGTGTGCAATTGCACTCTACTCTCGTCTTCTCAGCGCAGCAGCAATCATACGGCATGCAGTAAATAAAATCCAAACTTTTTATTTTTTATTTACCCCTTTTTTCACGATTGAGCAAAATTCCATTGCTTTTATTTGAATTCCCGACTAATGTCAAAAAATGTATTGATTAAAATAGCTCCCCTTAGAGTTGTTGACATTTTTCTATCATCAAACTATTGTTGATCTAATCAAAAATCCTTGTGGTCGCTATTTTTTATAGCGTTGATTAAGTAATCTACTTCAATTGGGTTCAATTAATCAATGACTTTTGACAACAACAAAAAAACCCTCGACATGAACAATTTTAGGTCTTCAATGAACATGCCCGTTTTTTTAGAACCGTGAAACGCTTGCGAGAACAAGAACGTGTTTACGCGGCAGCCAATGGCAGTAGCTCTGTCCACTTTTATGTTTTTCGTGTTTTACAGCATGTTTTACATGAAAAATTAGAGGGAACATTGACATATATATATTCCACATACCAGTACCAAAGACATAAAGTAAGACAAGTTGCAGCAGTTGGTGTCAGTCTGAATCTTATTGAAAAACTGTTCCGTAATTTAAAATGGGTCCTTGTTTGGAAACCATGAAACCTGAATACATTGGAGATAAATAATGATCTAAAATGGCCTTGAGGCAGAATCCAGACCAATCAGTGTACGCTATTGAAAGCGTTGAGAGGCTAGTATTTCTGCAAAGGGATGTTGTAATTAATTATTGATGTAATTTTCTTTTCCTTGGACATCTTGTAAATACCTAGGTCAATCTCCAAAGTTTAGACAGAAATACACTACATTTCCTAATTTAAAAAAAGAAGCAAACACAGTCACTATAACTTGTTGATGGGAAACATTTTGTTCTCACAACCAATATTATTATAGTGTGTATTACTGTGATTTTACCCGGTGATGGGTTTGACGAGTAGAGCCATCATTTAATCAGCAGCCAAATAAATATTTTTGAAGGTTCCTCCGAGGAAAACGGCTACAATTAGATCTTGTTTGCTTGCCAAATGTATGCACTTTGCTTCTTTTATTGAACTAATTATGGCATTCGTGCCATAACTCCAATAGACTTTACTTGACTTCTCAAATATTGCAGTTTGTCTGTTGCATGAGGTAATTAACTAAGAACGTTGGTCCATTCAATCAACGATTTGTAAAAGAAAACCTTAAAAAATATGTAGTTACTTTCAAGCTTGATATATACTATCCAGGTGTACTTTCTATTCTTATAGAAAAGGCTTTAGTGTGTGTCTTACTGTGTTTGACTGAACTTAAATAAACAAAAGACCTGTCCAGAATTGTGCACAATCAGACACATGCAGATAACTGTGATGGGAGCTCCGATGCAGTTTGACTTATTATCGGCACAGGAGGTCATTGCTGCATGGTGAATCTTAATGAGCTTAGAGCGTCATCACACAAAGAGCGTGATAGGAAATAAATATAAATATATTTAGAAGAGCGCTCTGGCTCTGGAAAACCTCCAAGCACTAGTTGGTATTTGTAAAAGCAGTCAAATGTGTCACTGAATTTGTTAAGAACATTTCAAACAAACTGTGTGACTTGATTTTGTGCATGAAATGACTATATTTATTGCTGGTCGAATTTTTTTCTATTGCTTTAATACCTTCCGGTCATTTTTTGTCAATAGTATGTGCTCAAATCATATCTCAAGATGCACTTCTATCCTCATCAGCACAATGTTTACATTCACATCGTTCCATAATGTTGTTATTGCAGCAGACATGAATGTGATGTGCTCACAATAACAAATATGGTCAATAACAAATTTTCTCGTCACTTTATGACGGTATTGGAAGTATACAGCGCATAGCAACACTCCAATAGGAAAAACAGAGTCAGGAAAACTGACAAAAAAGTCCTTGTGAAATTTCCTTGTCATATCATATGGTTAAGGCGACCAATCAGATGTGATTAGAGTGGAACAATAAAGTGGACAGCGCATTGTTGCAGCCTTTTAACGCTTGCCTACCCACAGATGTAACCCGCCTTATTTACGCACACATACACCGTAATTGCCCAAAATTAATAAGAAATGCAAGATAAATGAAAAAAAAAACTATCCCAGCTAATTGGGGGCACCAGGCAGGCGACACCCTGAACCGGTGGACAGCCAATTGCAGGGCACAGAGGAGACGGACAACCATACGTACTCACATTCATACCTGGGAGCAATTTAGAGTGTTCAACCAACCTACCAGGCATGTTTTGGTGATGTGGGGAGAAACTGGAGTACCTGGACAAAACCCATGCAAGCCCAGGTACGACATGAAACAGAGAGGACCAACCTGGAATCGAACGCTAAACCCCAGTCCTGTGAGTCCAACGCGCTAACCACTTGCCGCCTAGTACTTTTATTTTTGTCGCTTAAATAGTTTGGAATTTGTAACCACCATTTCAACACGAGTGCGGATAGATATAAAACCTGAACATATTGAGAAGGGCAGTTACTGATTTGTTCACTTGGTGGAGAGCGCTGAGTTGGCTGATATGAGAGCAAAGGGCCCATCCATCACGGGGAGTGGAAGAGTTATTGTTTTTTGTAGTCTCCATGGAGGAGAAGATGATTACCTTGAACTATGGTTTGTACATATGTTAAAGGCATGTCCAGGAATCCTCTTCCCTCTTGTCCATCATCTTTAACATCAGCTTCCCATTTTGTGCTTTGTATTTGCACTTCATGTTGAAACAAGGACGTATTCACAGACAATATTACACATTAAATAATGTTTCACAAATTTTAAAGGCAAGTAGATCAATTAGATTCTTTCAGTGATTACTTGGGATTTTTTATATAGGTTTAGTCTCACCTCTTTGATTACTGTGCCTCTTTTCTGTATCTGACTTGTGTGACTGTCCAAAATGCGTTTTTCTCACTAATCCTTCAACGAGATAAGGGATCAAGAAAATCATTGAATTCATTATTTAAGATTGCCAAACAGTAACCTCGATCTTAAATGAAGACTCATTAACTTTTCTTGGACATCTTTATTCAAAACGCTTTTAATCTTCGGTACCATTAGGACATCACAAACCTTGTATTAAAGTCTTACTATCTATCACCTTAGGGCACAAGTGTCAAAGTGGCGGGTCGGGGGCCAAATATGGCCCATCGCATCAATTTGTGTGGCCCGGGAAAGTAAATCATGAATGAATGGATGATAAAATGAAGATTATAGATCCATATTAAATTTCCTGATTTTCCCCCTTTTAAATCAATAATTGTAATTTTTAATCGATTTTTTCTGTGTTTTTCATTCAAAAATCATTTTGTAAAATCTAAAAAATATATTTAAAAAAAAGCTAAAATAAAAATTGTTTTAGATCTATAAAACAATAATATTCAGGGATTTTAATCTAGCTCTTTTAATGCATTTATTTGAAAAAATAATTCGTTAACAAATCCAGTGCTTTTTGAATACCTAAGTGCTAGAAGATAAATATATATAATTTGTGTTATATGTCCCATTTAGAGTATCTTGTCCACTTTTTTCTTTGTGTCCATTTTGTCAGCTATATGTCATTCAGTATAATTTCTTCAGTTTTATTTTACATGCCTTCCTTTAGGTGTTTGTGATGGGAGACACTCACAGGCCATCTCAACTGTCAACGAGAATGACTGTCACTTTTGTCAGAATAATGAATCTGCCCTATTGCTGCACATCTTCAAAAAAATATAATATTCCTCCGGAGACAGTTTCATCGAATAAATACATATAGTGTGTAGAAGCAAAAAGATGTTTGCCCGAGTATTTTTCAACATTGCACCCACTTTTAACACACAAACATTATATCACTCTTAGTTCGGCTACAGCTTTTTATTTAGTCATATCTTGAGATACGAGCTTAATGCGTTCCGGGACTGAGCTGGTCTGTCAATTTACTCATATCTCAAATCAACGTTTCCCATAGAAATGAACTAAATACAAATTAATTTGTTCCCACCCTCTGAAAAAAAAAAATAGATAAGATATTACAATGGAAAAAAACATTTTTATTGGTTGTAATTCACCATCTACTAACAGTAACAAATAATTAGTGGTTATAATGTTCATTCATTCAGTCAAATTCAATTCAAATTTAATTTTGTTTTATTCATGTATCGGTGTGAACAGTCAAAGGGAAGCTGCTTTTTTTTTAGACAGAACAGCATGAGATCAAATGTAAGCACAGCATAACACTTAGTGCAGACAGTTTTCGTGGGGCTTGGTTAGAGGCTTTTCTATGGGCTTTGTGTTATTTTGAATGCATTCCTCTCTGCAAACATCCTTGGCTTTGACTGACCTCCTTTATTTATATATATATATATATATATATATATATATATATATATATATATATATATATATATATATATATATATATATATATATATATATATATATATATATATATATATATATATATATATATATATATATATATTTACTTTTTTATTTATTGCAGCAACATGCTATTTAATTATGCCTAAAATGTCTTTTCCTAATACGGGTTGAATAATGTTATCTAATCTAAAGGGTCTGGTAGCCATAGTTACTCTACCCTATGTAAAAAAACACGATGTAGTAAGTACAACTTTGAGTTGATGCACACATTTCAGTAGTCATGGTTACAACAACCTCTAAGGATGAATTATGTAACTAGTTTTTTTTCTAAGATAGTAGCAAGCACTATGGGCCAACAAAAAGATGTGTGCTGTCCTATTTATAGAGCAAGAGAAAACGTCATTCTTTTTTATTAATTATTTAGAAAAGATGAAGGCGTGTATCTATGGGATGGAAATACATTTCACATATTAACGCACAGTTTTGAAATATTCACTTTTATATATATATATATATATATATATATATATATATATATATATATATATATATATATATATATATATATATATATATATATATATATATATATATATATATATATATATATATATATATATATATATATATATATATATATATATATATATATATATATATATATATATATATATATATATATATATATATATATATATATATATATATATATATATATATATATATATATATATATATATATATATATATATATATATATATATATATATATATATATATATATATATATATATATATATATATATATATATATATATATATGCCATATATATATATATATATATATATATATATATATATATATATATATATATATATATATATATATATATATGCCATATATACATATATATATATATATATATATATATATGCCATATATATATATATATATATATATATATATATATATATATATATATATATATATATATATATATACTCAAATTTTCAGAGTGAACATTTAGAAAAAAAATATTTATTTTTTTCATCTTTGTCAGTGAATGTCAAAATAGTATTATAACAAGTACCTTCAATACACCCACAGAAGTAAATTATCACTTGAATTTTCTACACCATCAAACCCTTTCTTCTTTCACATACTTACAGAATGATAATGTATGCCAAAACATGTTTGACTATTATCCGTGCCAGTGTTGAGGCCATTGTATTCACTACTGAGATTAGTTTTGAAGGTTCTGTTTTGTCTCCAAACTCCCCAGCCAGTTTGAGATTCCATTGTTAATTTGAATATGATTATACTTTTTTTCAACATTATAATGAGGCCTCATTACCTGGCAATGCATATGCTTTGTATTGTTCGATCCCTGGATAGCTATAATAAAATGTTTCCGGCAATATTGGTAACGGACCAAGAAAAACCCTTCAAACATCTACTCCCCAATTTTGCATGATACGTACATAAATACATACCCGTCGTTATAACGTTTGTCACTTTTGTACAGTATAATTACTAGCACAGAGTGGTTAACCTGTCTGCTGTACAAATATGAGAATAAGGGTTCAATCCCGGGTTCCGGCCTTCCATTGAGGAGTTTTGCATGGGCACGTGCCTGCATGAATTTTCTCCAGGTACTCTGGTTTCCTCCAACATGCAAAAAACATAAGTTGGTAGAACACTCTAAATTCTCTGTAGGTAGTATGTGCATGTGCATACGGATTTGTGTGTGTGTGTGTGTGCTGGTTGCTGATTTAATAGGGTTTGGTGACTTCTCATTGATTTTAGCACTCCTACAAGTAAGGAATTATTGACTCTTCGGCTTGAGATCTAGTTGACAGACATATATTATGTCATTCAAGAATTTACGGTTCTTCCATCCCTTAGGCTAAAACAAAACCCTCTTGGCAGGAAACGGCTGTTTCGAAATCAGTCAAGGTTGTGTGAACCAAGATGCTTTAAAATATTTTAGTTGATGAAATTAAAATCTACAGAATTATATTCTTTTTATTATTATAAAACAATCTATTGCACTCACGACTACAGTACCCTATGCTTGAGTTTAAGGCAGAGGTGCCAGCCATGTATAAGCCATCTTTCCTTCATTCCACCAATCAGTCGGGCACCCACGAACTGCAATATTCCAATATATATTCCTATTGTACATATGACTTCTGAATGTTCAATTTGCAGAACTGGTGGTTTTATGGTCATGCGCCACCTGATGACAACAAGAGTATTGAAAATTCAGCACACATCAAACATGGCTGCCCTTAGTTTAACATCTCTATAGCTAACTTTTCTATTTTGCAGTAGATATTAAGAAACCAAAAATTTGCAATACATGTATAACTCATGAAGCATATGGTGACGGGTAGCTGCTAATGGCTGTTACTATCATATAAAGGAAGACATTTTGTTAGAGTCGAATAGAAAAGATCATATAAATTAAAACATGAAGCAATGACAAATTATTAAAGTATTAATAATTCATTATTTAGAATTAATTCATCTCTGACGCTGTCATTTAATTTTTTATTGTCATATATTGGTTGCAGAGTATCACTTTTAACTTTGTGAAATCTGACGTAATTACCAATATCACAATTTTAAAGGAAATTTTTACAATATATTCAATCATTAATTTTCATTCAGACCCTCAATTGGTGGCCAGAAAAAAACGCAGAGCACCAGGAGATGGACAACCATTCATGCTCACTGTCAATTTAGAGTGATCCATCAGCCTACAATGCATGTTTTGGAATGTGTGAGGAAACCAAAGTACCTGGACAAAACCCACACACACCCGGGCAGAACACCTACACTCCCCACAGTGAAGGCGCACCTGGGATCGAACACTCAACCCCAGAATTGTGACGCCGACATGCAAACCACTCCCCTTCCGGGCCGGTGTAAAAGATATATGATAAAATAGATAAATAAATTAAAGTATTCCATATTGAATACCAAGAATTTTCCTCTGAGTTTGAATCTGTCAGTAGTAAACTATACTGCTCAAAATATTGCTTAATTATCTCACTCGTATAGATATATATATATATATACAGCTGGACATTGAGGGATCTAAAGACACACCAAAGTTCTGTAGGCAGTCTTTGGACCAGTGGTTAGCCGATGGGTACATTTATGTATTTGTCATGTGTGTCAAACAAACAGCATTGCGTTTTAAATTCACCCAGTGCTGCAATAGAGCCGCTCCGATTTGAAGATCACAGTAAGGAAACACAGCATGACAAATCAATTGTTTCTACTCCACACCGGGTCAGCATTGTCTGTTCTTTCTTTCTCTTATGGGCTTACACTTTCTTTAACTCCTTGTGGTACAATTGCCAGTAAAATTCTCTCACCACTTCTCCTGTTTTTTTTTGCCTCATAGGGAAGCATATTGCCATCCTATATTGATATTTTGGAATACAACTTTTATGTTGATGAGTCATTTCATCCCTTAACATTATTAGGTGGGAAAAAAACCTATCAAATATTTTAAGAGCAAGACAGTTGAAAATTCGCGCCCACAATCATACTACCACCAGTGGGAATCGAGCCCGTGCCTGCCCACACCAAAGACAGGCGAATAAATAAATCCTTACACCATCAGGCGGCCACGCGAGACAGACATCAATGTGCTTTTTGAAGCACCAATAAATTAGAAATGGAATTTAGTATGGCAGACTGGCGGATGAGTGGTTGGCGCGTCGGCCTCACAGTGGGGGACCTGAGTTCAAATCCAGGTCAGTCCACCTGTTTGGAGTTTGCATGTTCTCCCCGGGCCTGCGTTGCTTTTCTCAGTGTTCTCAGGTTTCCTCCCATATTCCAAAGACATGCATGGTTGGCTGATTGGACGCTCTAAATTGCACCTCTGTATGAGTGTGAGCGTGAATGATTGTTTATCTCCTTGTACGCTGCGATTGGCTGGCAACCAATTCAGGGTGTCCCCCGCCTTTGGCCCCAAGTCAGCAGGGATGGGCTCCAGCACCCTCTGCTTTAACCCTAATGAGGATACAGCAGTTCAGAAAATGAGATGAGAGGAAAATTTAGTACTTCGATTAACAAATGATGTAGGCATTTACATTGATCGTATCCATTTTTTAATACGTAATTTAGATAAATGTAACTTATGGAAAATCCAAAAGCAATCTGTAAAAGTTCAAATTATACATAAATAAACAAATTTTTAAGACATATAATTGGCCTTCAAATAACTATTTGAGTTTTCCTGTGTGTAAACAGAACTTCACAAGTAAACCTTTTTTCTAATCAATTTGGTTGAGGTGCACCGGCATTTGTCATATATTTTTCCCCATCAAACTATAATAAAGTCCAATAATCAAGTGTCATTGATCACTTCCTTGGGTTGAGTGGTAGAAGAGCGGTACCCGGACCTTTCGTCGAATGGACATTTGGTCGAAGGACAGTTCTCGCTCTCTCTCATGATTATAATTTTTAGAGCGAGAGATTACCTGGTTGATCGCTTTTAACAGTAAACTCTCTCTCATGATAATAATTTTGAGAGCGAGTGAATCCGGCGACCAAACGTCCGTTCGATGAAACGTCTGGGGACCAAGTGTCTGTCGACCAAACGTCCGTCGACAAAACGTCCGGTCACGTAGAAGAGCTTACCAGTACACTCACTCTTATACCCAGGTGACCGCAAATCGTTACAAAGTATGCAGTCCACAAATTTGTGATTTGACCTGAGTGAGCTTCACAAAGATGTGCCTTGGGTTCCTTTGACATAACCCTTGCAAGTTGACTCGACGTGCCCACAATAGGAAAGACTTGGGAATTGCTTTCGCTTCTAAGCAAATGACTTGCATCCTACTTGTGATTCAGATTAGACGGCCTTGTGCAAATGTCTGCATTATCTGTTCTCATGCTTATAATTAAACTGTCTTGGTCACTCTTCTACACTTCATAAACATTTTGGCCTTAATGCCATCAGGCTTTTTTTTTATTCTGCAGTTGTCCTATACTGGTTATAAATGAAGCTTGTTGAAAAGCAGGACACTAGTTTGTTTGTTTATTTGTTTTTTTTCCAAAACAACGTGTTGTTGAGTTATCCCAAGAGATTTTTTTAGGCCAGTATTATTTTGTGCAGGTTGAATTCTTTGCAGTACATTTTCTATCACCTCGTGGTCTATGTCACTTTGTCCCTCTCACTCTGTCTCACGGGCAAGGCCATCCACATCTTGAAATGGTGCAACTGTGTTACAGTATATGTCTGGACAAATAAATCAGTCAGCTTGGCACCCTCAGTGTCTGCCACCTCAGGAGTTAAGAGCTGTTAAGTATATGTGAATGTTTATGCGCAAACTAAAACTCAAGGAAAGTTTAGGTCATTTGGATAGACATTTTGGTCGGAGAAAATAAAGAATAGCATAGGTAAACTGCTAGTTAAAATAATTGGAGTTCAATTATCAAACATTCCTGGGTTAGCCCTCATTAATTTTGCATATAAAGTGCATGTAACAATACGTGTTTGTTTATTCTTTGCATCCAGGACTCCGGGTAACAAGCCAGGCAGCAGCCCTAGAAGTCACACCCCAGATGAGAGTGGACGCCGTCAGGGGCACGATGCCAATTCATCTGTCTCTGATTTAGCCAACTCAGTCACCAGTGAAATGCTCATGGTAACTAACACACTATGAAGAATCATTGATACACTGCTCTCTTATTTCTTTGTATCTGAAGTCATACATGATGGCCCCTGTCAGCACAGCACTCTTAAATTGAAGTGAACGAGATGGCTACGGTAAAAGTATTAGAGGGCACTTCCAGATCATCTCTCTTAATTCAATCTGAAAGTGACGTGCAAGCCTTGCGACAAAAAGTGGGCCGAGGAGTTGATGTGAATATAAAAATATCAGAGACATTCATAATATTGCTTTATGCCACAATAAGCAACATTTAAATGAATGTAAGATAACTTAAAATTCAAGTGAATTTAAATAAACACATTGTGCTCATTCTTCAAAATTTAAAATGGCGTCAATGTAAACAACATGACAATGAGGAATTAAAATGGAGTGGTCATTCAGCTTCCATTAGGAAGATTCTCCTGTCTCTTCAGATCTTGTTTTCGATTTTAATGAACATTTCTATGCATTGCCCGTAAATTGATTAATATTGCAAAAAAATCCATTAAACAGATAAATAAAATGTATGCCGACTTGCTACTGCAACCAAAGAAATTTTCCGAATACGGGATGAAACAATGTTGTAATCTAATCTAATCTAATCTAAAATGGCTCCTCAAAATCAAGTGATTACTCCAAACTAATCAAATCCTAGTTGCCTTATTCTTGCCAATTTTGGAGGACGCAACGCATGTACGCTCCGCCAACTCCTTTATCCCAGAATTCTTTTTGTGTTGTTGCCACAGCTGCAAGAAACAATCTTAGCTGGTGGCATCAACTGGTGCTATGACTTATAAATGAGAGTATTCAAATTTCACATAAGGTTTTAGCAGCCTCACATTTCTGAGGTTGAAGGTTCGGTCCCAGGTGTGTCCTCCCTGTGTGGAATTTGCATGTTCTCTCTGGGCTTGCGTGGATTTTCTCCTGGTTAACCATGCTTGCTAGGCTGAATAAACACACTAAATTGCCACTAGAGATGAGTGTGAGGGTGAATGGTTGTCCGTCCTATTGGGCCCTGCAATTGGCTGGGCACCAATTCAGGGTGTAGACCACCACTGTAGGGTGTCCCCCACCTAGTGCTCATAGTTGGCTGGGATATGCTCCAGCACCCCCACGACCAAAGTGAGGATAATTGTTTGTGAAAATGAATGCATGAACGCAAGGTTTTACATAAAGTTTTTTTTTCAATGCCCAATGCAATATACTACACCAAATCCTAAAATTTGATCGAACGTGATTGTTGCCATTAAAAATGTTTGTGGTTCAGCTGTTGCTTTATACGTTTAGATTCATTCATTCATTTATTCATTCAGTTTCCATACCGCTTATTCTCACAAGGGTCGCAAGGTTGCTGGAGCTTATCCCAGCCAACTATGAGCACCAGGCGGGGGACACATTGATTTGGTGCTAAGCCAATCGCAGAGCACAAGGAGGCGGACCGGGCCGCCAGGTTCAGATTATTTTATTCTAGTATAGTTAATATAAAGGTTGGTTTCTTCTATTGTTACATGATGTAAACAGGAAATACCTCAAAGCTTGACAGTTCCATTTGGTTACCAGGGAGTAGGATCTTCTAGAAAACAGTATCAGGTCTAGAATGGGGCTTTGGGTTACATCCTTGTACTTGCAATTTCAGTGTATATTATTTTCTTAATCAAATCACTCATGAGCTATACTATAGTACAACCCTTGGTCAATATTTTGGGATCACTAGTCTCAGAGGATGTTCGGTGACGTGTTTTATGTAGGAAAAAGGTAATATCATCAAAATGAAAGTGAACTTTGATCTCTTAAAAGTGACTCTTTCTGGCTTTGAGAAACACAAAGGAACTGAGGGATAAAATTGCCAAAAATCAATAAAGGTTATATTTTTCAAATGGTGCATAATGGAAAAGTCAATTCTGAGGAAAGAAATGTGCAATTCTGAGGGGGATAAAGTTGAATATTTTAAAGTAAATACACAACCAATATTTTTCTGTCCTCTATGTTTTTTTGCTGTTAATAGCTTGCACTCTAGAAGTGACAAGCAATGCTATTCATCAATCTAACTTCAATATTTTCTGATTGCAGTCACAAGATAAGCTTTGCATTTTGGAGTCTTGTCATGTTTCATTTTCTTCCAATGTCACCACATACTTCGAATTGGATTCAGACCCAGTCCATTTGCAAGTCAAAGAATTGACCTTAGCAAAACTGTTATTTGTTGTGTGTGAATGCACTGTTTTGACCAGTATTGATAAAGATAAATCAGCTATAAAACTATTTTTTTTAACATTCCATAGCTGCAAAATCTTGTATTTAGTTTATATATTTTTGAAAACTTCATTCTGTAAAATGGAAATGCGCTGAGCAGCATATCTTCTGTTAAAACATTAGTTGCAGCATAGTTTCATCCATTTCAAGCGAAAATGTTTAAAGCAGCTTCATTTTAATTATACCTACTTACTCATTTAGAAAGCTGTTGAAAGCTATGATTGTGTACTTTGAACTATTTCTGAAAAGGATGTTGCTCAACTGCGCTGCATAAAAGCAACATAGCTTGCAGTACCAATAAGTCTTTAATGAAAAAAAATCTCTTTTTTAATTACTTTTTGTTATTTTGCTTTTGTAGTAGGTTGTTTTGCATTGGGTTTTTTATTTACCTTATTGGTTCTTACAAAAGAAAAATCTCTTTGGCCATATATGCAGTCTATAAGGTTCAATAACCCTTTTCTGTGTAGACTTTCACATGCTGGAAAAAAAGAAGAAAGAATGCTAAAAGATATCTACAAGTTTACATGTCTGGGTAATTTTAGAGTGTCAGACTGAATAATGAAAAGTGATGGCATTCAGAAAAGGGGAATAAGGTCGAGCGGCACTGGCTGAAATGGTTGTGGACAGTATGAAATTGGATATTAAACAAGTGGGATTCTACCCAGAGCGATGCTCCTGGCTCTTTTCCCAACAGATTGTATATTTTATTTAACTGGATTCCCTCTAGGGTACACCTCTGTCACTCAGAGGGTCAGTCTACCAACAGATAATCGGCCTGTCATACCACAGTAGTCATGCACACTAACCCTGCGGCTCAGTAGATACTGGTCATGTGACAACACACCAAGTAAAGCTAGTTTGTATTTTGGATCAATATAGACATGTTAACGAGCTAAGCCCGTATGCTATGGTGATTGGACACGTGGTTACCATGTAACCTCTGTCATCTTATACCTGAGCCACATTTTCATGCTTTTTTTCTAATTAAGTAACAGAAACTATAGTAGGTGGCCCATTAACTGAGTGGTTAGCATTTCAGTCTCACAGTTTTTGGGATTGAGGGTTTGATCAACAAATCATTAGATGGTTCCCCTTGAGGGTTTAATGTTGTTCAACGTTTAAAGTGGATCACTAACTCAACCTGTTTCAAGTATTGCATATTTTCTCCTAATGAGATTTCTTTAAATGTATTTTTTTTATTTGAAGAAATCATGCAGAGAAGTGCTGCTTTTGAGATTATATTACCAAATTCACGTTTGTCTTTTCCAGCTGTCTCCAGGCTCAGAAGAAGATGACCACGAGGGGCCTGTATGTGAAAAGTTGGGTCGCATTCAGTTCAGCGTAGGCTACAGCTTCCAGGATTCTACCCTCACCGTGAAAATCCTCAAAGGCCAGGAATTGCCAGCTAAGGACTTTTCTGGCACTTCTGACCCTTTTGTCAAACTCTACCTGCTGCCTGACAAAAAGCACAAACTGGAGACCAAAGTCAAGAGGAAGAATCTGAACCCGCATTGGAATGAGACCTTTCTGTTTGAAGGTTTGTTATTGAGCTTTTGGGGCCATTCATGATAGATTGATCATTATTTTTGCATGTGTCAAACCCCTATTGCAAAGAATGCAGGAAAGTGGTACCGCCATCTGCCTTAAAGTTGTAAGGTTCCAGTTTTCATAAGTTTGCCTGTTCACTTTGTGAAAAGTTTCAACATTCATGTACTAGGTCAACGAAAATGTCCATAGTTGTGAATCTGAGTATGGCTGGTTCTTTGTTTACCATGTGGATCATGGTACTTACTGGCAAAGTTAGATGGGAAAGGCTTGAACTCACCTACAACCACAGTAAGAGCCAATGAGATCAAAAATTAATGACTAATTTCTCCCCCATATGAGGAATTTGGACTAAAATTAAGATATGTTCCTTTTTTTTTCGCCTATCATTTGGACTTTGAGTGTATGGATTCTACTTGTGTGAATGTCTTTTTCAGGGTTCCCCTTCGACAAAGTGGTCCAAAGGACTTTATACCTTCAGGTTCTGGATTACGATCGCTTCAGCAGGAATGACCCCATCGGAGAGGTGTCCATCCCCCTCAACAAATTGGATCTGGCGAACATGCAGACTTTCTGGAAGGAGTTGAAACCTTGTAGCGACGGCAGCGTGAGTAAAAGGGAAAAGAGAGGTGGCAGAAACGATAGAGTGGGAGGAGGGGAGATGGGCCAGAATGTAATGTGTGATGTCATTGCTGGCTGCTATGACAGTCCCTTGGGACATGTGTTAGTGTGCCAGTGGGAAAGGGTAGAAGTGAACCCTGACCAGTTGAGAAGATGGTGGATTGAAGACTGACTACTGGAGCAAAACATTGTTAAAAAAAATAAGCTAAAAAGAGAGAGAACAATTGGAAAAGGCTTTAAAAATAAACAGGTCACTGTTGTTTATAATTTCTCCAGGGAAGCAGAGGGGATCTGTTGGTGTCTCTGTGCTACAACCCTACTGCCAACATTATCACGGTGAGCATTGTCAAAGCCCGCAACCTCAAAGCCATGGACATTGGAGGCACTTCTGGTACAGACGCTTCTTTAATTGGCTCCCTAATGCATCAGTGTTGTGTGTACTTCAAAAATATTGCAATTTCAGGACCACGGAGAGCGCATCCATGTGAATACTGCTTTTTCTTCTTCTTCTTCTTCTAAGACCCCTATGTTAAGGTGTGGTTGATGAACAAGGATAAGCGTGTGGAAAAGAAGAAGACAGTGGTAATGAAGCGTTGTCTCAACCCTGTTTTCAATGAGTCCTTTCCCTTCGACGTGCCTGCCCACGTGCTGAGGGAGACCACCATAATTATCACTGTCATGGACAAGGACAAGCTAAGTCGCAATGATGTCATTGGAAAGGTATCTCCTTCCCTCCTCTTTGCCCTTTCCTGTTTCTTCCTCTTCCTGTGTATATACGTATTTTTGACTCCATGACAGGCCAGGCACACTTAATTACCCAGCTAGTCTCTACTGACCCCTGCTGGTCTGTATCGTGCAGCCTTTTAGTTGCTATAACAACAAACATGTTTCTTTACAACAATTGATATTTTGTGTCGACAGTGCTTCTTTTATTCTCATGTTTATTGCCTAACACATTGTGAAAGCTTTCTTTTAGCAACTTATTTTGCATATAAAGTGCCTGGCGAAAGTGTTCACTCCTCGTTGAACTGTTCAACCTTTCGTCACATTTCAGGCTTCAAACATACATAAAGATATAAAATGAAATATTTGTGTCAAGACTGATTAAGTGGGACACAATTGTTAAGCGGAACAAAATCTATTGGATATTTGATACTTTTTTTAAACAAATAAACAACTGAAAAGTGGGATCCATATTATTTGGCCCCTTTGTTTTCAGTGTAGAAAACTCACTCCAGGATTGCAGTGAGGATCTCTGAAAGATCCAATGTTGACTGATGATGATAAGTAGAACCCACTCATGTGTATTCATGTATCTGTATAAATGCACCTGCTCAGTGATGGTCTTCGGGTTCTGTTTATAGTGCAGAGAGCATCATGAAGACCAAGGAACACAGGGAGAGGGCCAGGGTGGTCCGAGATACTATTGTGGAGAAGTAAAAAGCCTGATTTCCCAAGCATTTAACACCCAAGCAACACTGTGCAAACAATCATTTTGAAATGAAAGGAGTGCACGGGATGAAGTTTAATCAAATCTTATCAGACCACTGTGAATCTACCATGACTCTAATCGTCAATCTAAACTTTCACCTTGAACAAGGAGAAGACTGATCAGCGATGCAGCAAAGAGGCCCATGATCACTTTGGATTAACTGCCAAGATATACATCTAAGGTGGGAGAGTCTGTCCATAGGACACAAATCAGTTGCACACTGCACAAATCTGGCCTTTATGGAAGAATGGCAAGAAGAAAGACATATTTTAAAGATTACTTTATCTTCTGAAGTTTGCCAGAAGACATCTGGAAAAACACACCAAACAAAGGCAAGGTTCTGTGGTAAGATAAAAAGAAAAGTGAACTTTTTGGCTATAGTACAAAATGATATGTTTGGTATAAAAGCAACAGAGGTCAGTCATCATCCTGAACAGACCCTCCCCCGCCTTATGGTTTGGGTCCTTTCTACAGCAGGGACAAGGTAGATGGTTAAATTGAATGGGAAAATGAATGGAGCCAAATACAGGATCACTCTGGTAGAAACCTTGCAAAAGACCTGAGGCTAGGACAGAGATTTACCTTTCAACAGGACAATGATCCAAAACATAAAGCCAAATCTACAATGAAATGGCTCACAAATAAACGTAATCCAAGACCTGAATCCAATCGAGAATTTTGGGTCAGAACTGAAAACTGTTGTTCACAAATGCTCTCCATCCAACCTCACTGAGCTCGAGCTGTTTTACAATTTTTAATAATTTCAGTCTCTCGATGTTCAAAACTGATAGAGAAATACCCCAAGTGACTTGCAGCTGTAATTGCAGCAAAAGGTGGCGCTACAAAATATCAATGCAATATTGCATGCCCCAGTTTTCCCGGTTAGAATTAGTTTTAAAAAGTTTAAAAGTTGTCCCACTTATTGATTCTTGACCAAAAAAAAAATATTTTTTAAATATTTTTATGTTTGAAGGCTGAAATGTAACAAAAGGTTGAAAAGTTCAAGGGGGCGTATACTTTCCCAGGGCACTGTACGTTGAAAAGAGCCTTTAGCTTTGTTGGTATTGAATGCACTACTTTGACAGGCTCTTCTCATTCGTGCCGAGTCTTATCATGACCTAACATTGTCTCCTCTCCTGGCAGATTTATCTTTCATGGAAGAGTGGCCCTGCGGAGGTAAAACATTGGAAAGACATGATGGGTCACCCTCGCACTGCCGTGGCCCAGTGGCACGCACTCAAGGCCTAAGGGAGCGAGCAGGCTCTGTTCCCTCTGCCGTCAACACACATCTTCTGCTCGAGCTGCAGTCACGGGCTGAAGACTATGGGTCACCTCTTTGTTCTCAGGCCTCTTTGAAATCATGTACTCCTAAATTTCACCCCTTGTCAAGCAGTAATACCCACTTGACCCCTTCTCATTCCTATGACCTTTAAACGTATTTGATGTCCAACCCCTTCCTTCTTGTCCTTTCTTTTTGATTCACATTACCACAGTGTCCTTCTTGTCAACCACTCCCAGTGTTAAACACCTGAGCAGTACTTCTTGCCAGGCAAGAATACAAACTCGTAACCAAAAAAAAATGGATGAAAATCGGAATCTATAGTGGTAACCTTACAAGTCTGAGATGTCCATACATGCCAATGGCACTGCCCTATCTGATGTTGGAGTAGGCAGGCCAGCATCCCTCTTACCTGCTCAACTCTGCTGTTGCTGTCACTGCCAGTCTATATCCTGATAATGCCCCCAAGCATCAGGAAGTCGATAAATGGAATGGGCTCCATTTAAAACAGAAATGGATGTAAGCAGGACTTTTTGTTGTTGTTGTGGCAGCTGTGTAATCATTTACCTTTGCTGGAGCCCCTCGTTGTCTGTGCGTGCTGTGTGTGGGTGATGTCGCGTGATCCCAAGGTTAGGTTTTTCAACAAACAAGCTAATGTTTAAAAAGGCTGTCATGGTTCCATAGACAGAAAAAAAAGAATAAAAGTTAGTCATGTGTTTTTATTTACTTAAAAAACACAACTATAAGTACTAGAGTAAATTATTCAAAGCCAGCTTCACAATGTGGATGTTTGTTGGGATCATTGCATAAATGAGGAAGCATTCTGGGTTTAAATGTGGAAGTTTTATTGATAATAAAAGACAGTGTTCTAAAAAAAAATAACTAAAAAAAAGAAGTATTTGCCCCGTCACTAATTCTTTAAAAAAAAATTCCCACTGTAATGTTTAAAATCATCAAACATATGTAAATACCGGACATACAAAGATGACACTACAAGATAACTAAAAAAAATAAACCGTTTTTGAATGGTGATATAAAACTAACTTGCCATCTGTGACAAATTAATTACCCTTTTTTTAAATCATGACCTAAGTGTGACTAGTCAAATTTGTGGAAAAGGTCATTTCTGTGCATCCCTTTTTAATTAAAACAAAAAATTCAAGAACTGATGTGAATTAAGTCATTGGATGCCATTGACTACGCTAGACGCTAAATCAATTCACTAGGCCTAACCCAGTCAAATTGATGGAACGTCTTCAGTAATCACATAAACCACATTAGTTGAACATGGAGAAAATGTCAGGTGTTCATCTTGCATCTGTCATAACTGTTAACACTGGTGGTGTTGTCATGGTGTTGTCAGAACATTGTGGAACAGTTATCCTTGTTGCAGGGTGCTAGAGCCTATCCAAGCAGACTCAAAGCAAAAAGTGGATCACACCCTAAACTGGTTTCCAATAGAGAATCATTCACATGCAGTCAGTTAGCTAATCATAAATTCTGCTCATCTTAATGTTTTGAAGGACAGTGTTAGTTCATGATGTCAAGCTGAAGCACACCTGGGTTTTGCTGCAGTACTAATTGAAATAAAACAGAAAGCACACTTCTGAATGGGTTTTAAGGATATAAAGCTTTGGAGTAAAGTAGTCCGATTTTGAGCTTCAATCTGATTCAAATTGTAGCATGACTTCTGAAAAGATATTAGGAAAGAGAAGTCCATTTATGCACGAAAACTTTAAACAATTCTGCAAGGTTGGACAAAATATCTTTGCAGGGAGATGTGAAAGTACTTTTGTTCTCTCCATTTCCCTCCCCTGCTTGAAATTGGACGAGTTGACAATGACCAAGCTGTTTATGGACTATGCATTGACCGAAGCGCATTAGAGGAGGAGCTTATTTCCTGAGGGTGTTTTCATGCAGCACTTCCTCTTTCATTTATGTTCTATTTTTGCCATGTATTTTTGCATTTAGTTTGGTTGGCATCCAATGCATCCCGGTCATCCTAAAAAGGGGATCCCTCCCTTCTGTGTTCCCTTCTGTCTCAAGGTTGTGTTTACCTTAATATACTTTTTTCCTTGTTTTTTTCTTTACCCATTGGGATAATCATATCAGGGGATGTCATGACTCTTTATTATAGATCTTTATTTCTATTGTTTAATTCAATTATTTCTTTTTAATTGCCAATTGTTTTTCTGTGAAGCCATATGGACTTAAAAAATAACAATAATAACTAAAAAAATAAATAACAAAAAAACAAAACAAATATATACATATATATATATAAATATGTATATGTATGTATATATATATATATATATATATATATATATATATATATATATATATATATATATATATGTATATGTATGTATATATATATATATAAATATGTATATGTATGTATATATATATATATATATATATATATATATATATATATATATATGTATATATATATATATATATATATATATATATATATATATATATATATATATATATATATATATATATATATATATATATATATATATATATATATATATATATATATATATATATATATATATATATATATATATTATATATATATATATATATAAATATGTATATGTATGTATATATATATTATATATATATATATATATAAATATGTATATGTATGTAAATATATATATATATATATATATATATATATATATATATATATATATATATATATATATATATATATATATATATATATATATATATATATATATATATATATATGTATATATATATATATATATATATATATATATATATATATATATATATATATATATATATATATATATATATATATATATATATATATATATATATTATATATTTGTATTTTTTTTGTTTATATTGTGCATTCAGTTGACATTATAGTAAAAAAAAAACGGGGAAAAAGGAATTTGAGAAGGTGGCAAAAAAATTTTAGCGGCACTATATGTTAGTAATTCAATAATGATGAAAACATTCCCAAAGAAACCACAATAGTACTGACACCAGTTTAAATGGTTTTGGTATGTTTTATAATACAAAGGTATAACAAAATACAGGGTTTTGCAAATCCTTTTCAACTTATATTCATGTGAAACTGATAAATGTCTCTTTATTAAAATATTTTATTTATGGTGGCCAGGCGGATGAGTGGATAGTGCTTCAGCCACACATTTCTGGGGTCGAGGGTTTGATCCTAGGTGGGCCCTTACTGCGCTGTGGAGTTTCCATGTTCTCCCTGGCTGGCATGGGTTTTCTCTGGCTACTCTGGTTTCCTCCCACATTCCCCAAAACATGCTGATTGAACACTCTAAATTGCCCCTAGGTATTAAGGACTATGAATCTTGTTTGTCTCCTTGTACCCTGCGATTGATTGACTGGCCACCAATTCAGGTTGTCCCCCGCCTAGTGCCTAAGGTCACCTGTGATAGGCTCCAGCACCCCCCACAAACCTTGGGATGTTACGTGGTTCAGACAATGAATGAATGAATCAATGAATGAATGAATTTAATTCCTGCAACTCGTTCACAAAATGTTTTGGCTCGGCCATATTTACTGATGTCTTCAATATACGTAATTCCCTTTTAACAACAACACAGTGGAATTTGTTCCCATTGGCTGTTGTCCATTTTTAGTTTCCTAAGAGTATGTGTATGTTGTCTTAATTTGCGCTTCATAATCCAAAATCAGCCGGTTAAGGATGTAGTGGTTCACTTACTTGATTTCGGCGTGGGCAAGCGCGGGCTCGATTCCTGCTGGTGGTGGTATGATTGTGAGTACCAATGGCCGTCAGTCTCCCTATGCACTCTATGACTGACTGGCAACAAGTCTAGTGTCTAGTTGCTCTAAGTCAGGGTTCGGCAGGCCTCAGCAACCCCCGCAACCTTTACGAGGATGCGCGGTATGGAAGATGAATGAATAATCCGTTGTCAGAAAGTTGTGGACTGCCTTTCAGTCCATCTCAGATTAGCTCAGGCCCATAAAAGGCAAACCATGTGGGTGTTGTTGATATGGGTCTTTTGCTGGAGTTTTAATTTGATATGTAGATTTTTCAACAAACTCTGTTAACTTACTATGGTTTTCTGTCGAGTTCCTCAAACACCTTGGAAACATCGGGGTTTTCAATGCATCACCAATTACAGAATCAGAGATCAGGTGAATTCGGGTAGGGTTTTCAGACTTTTGCTCTTTGAATGATGATAACTATTATAGAAAATGAAGAAATCCCCATGTTTTGTTCCATTTAATACACTGTAGGTTAAACGGGATTTGCAAATGATTGTATTCTGTTCCATGTGTATTTTCCACAACATCTTAACATCATTTAAAGTGGTGTTTGTCATTTCAGTGTCAATATTTTCCTGTGGCAGTGCTCTGGGGTTTGATCACCCTTGACTTTTGTCTGCATGACTTCAGAGTGTTGTCAAAATAATTTAGGGCTTTGTTAAATGATTTAAACTAAATGGAATAAGGTTCACGTTTGGGTTTTCCGTTTTCTGATGAATTGAACTCTTTAAAAGAACAGCAAACTTTGATCGATTCTGGATTTTGTCTTCAAGTCAATGTATCGAAACCCTAAAATAGTTGTTCTTTAGTCATTTTCCAATTTTACTTTGTGAAAGAATAAACAGATGTCGAATTTGTGTCTGTGTGCATGCAAACAAATACGAGTGTTTGCGTGTGCGCAATTAGAGACGGTCCATGTTTAACAGTTTGCCTGATTTTGTGTGCAATATGGCATGGAAGGAAAAAAATTGCTTCAAAGTGTATAGCTAGAACCGTCCTCCCAACTATACAAAAGTATATTATCATAAGGATGGTAACTGCAAGCCTCAGTTTACTAAGTAAACAATAACAGATTTGAGGTTCATGACCGAGCAGCTAGCAACACTAATATTGGTATAGTTCCAAAAGACCCCCATCATGCACACGTGTTCCATGTCCAGATCCCACCAGCTCCCCATATGTACTCTCTTTGCAAGTGCCAGGAGGAAACAGGACGAGGCGGGGGGGATAGGAAATAGTCATCACCTTTGTGCATCACCATAGGTCAGCAGAACGAGTCATATCACCCAAAAATAACCTGCGGCATAGTTGTTTCTTGGTGCTGATGGCCGTGTGTGGTAAACAAGTTATTATTTTCCGCCCTGTTGATGGAGAATTACATTCCAAAGGATACTACAAGTCACCTTAATTAATGCAGCTACAAAGTCTGGTTTGATAAATGCCAGGGTTTGGTTCAATTCATTTTCTTTTATTGACAATAATGTCTCAGGCCAATTTATTGGACAAGAACTGTAAAAAAAAAAAAAATCTGAGATGTTATCCAGCAATGTATGTTGTATAATTGAAAGTCCAATTTGTTCAGTGTCAATTCACTGATTTGTTTTTGGCCTATGGCTTAATTTTACACATCTGTAAGGTGCACACTGTGAAATATTGATATTTGGTTTTTATTTCTTTAAAATGTACAGTGTATATAAAGATAAATGTGTATATACAAAACATCTCATTGTTTTCAATGCATCCTCTTTACATTAAGTAGATAAGGTGAGTATATATATTCTATTAAGTAAATCAAAATGTTCTGCACTTTTCAATTGGATACTTCCACTTAAACTATTTTGTCATTTAGGAAACTGGCATACAGTGATATTTGGTCAGTGTGTAACTCCATTGGAGATGTGATTCAATTGGAGCTTAATTTTGGACAATAACGTAGAGCAGGGGTAGGGAACCTATGGCTCGGGAGCCATATGTGGCTCTTTTGATTAGTGTACATGGCTCTTCACGAACCTGTGAGGTAAAATATGGGAACCGCTGGTTAGAGACCTGAGTACCTGATGCACCAATGGGAGCGCCACGCCGGCACTGTGGCACCGAAACTATCTCTAGCACCTTTTTAAATCATAATTTTTCTTCATTACACTCTTCTGCATGCATCCTCTCATTAATACATATTGATTAGCAACAGTGAAATAATGTTCTCAAAAGAATTCAGACTTTTTTTTTACTTTCAAAGTGATGAAATGAATAATAAATGCTCAAATTTCCATGTATTTTTACTTTAAAATTCTGAGCATGGCTCTCAAGGAATAATGTTTGAAAATATCAATTTTTTTATGGCTTTCTTTGTCAAAAAGGTTCACGACTCTTGACGAAGAGTATAAGTAATATGAGAAGAAAACAAAACAACCAAAAATAATCTTGAATCTTAAATAAAGGCATTTTGGGTGACTTGCTCATAATAGTGTAAAGTAATGCTTGTATTGTTTGTAATTCCGTATCACTACTACTACTTAGGACAGTATTTTGTTCATGTTTTCAATCCCCATGCCAATCCAAGCAGATTCTTATACGTTCAAATGGATTCCAATATCTTTTTAAAAGACTTGATTTTTCTGTCATGTTAAAAATAACTGTAGCACTTCCTTTTCTCTATACTTTCAGAAGAGCATAAAATGAATTATCCTTACCCAATGTACCATCCACATAACTGAAGTGGCGCACCAGAGAGAATTTCTTCTCCTTCATACATGGGAGGACAAGATGAATACTAAGAATGAATGTGATGGGGAGATAAAGTGAGCAAGACAATGAAGTATTGAAATTCCCAGTGAGCTGGGCGGTGACATGGCTGAGGATCAAAAATAGAGCTGTCACGAAACAAGAATCAGCAGTGGAGGATGACAACAAATGCGGTAATGTGGATATAGATAGCCATGGTGCATTTGCCATGTATAGCAAAACAATGAATGTACATTCCACAGGCGACAGTAAACCTATTTTAGTCCTTTTAAAATATGTATAGTGTAACTATTCGTTTTTTTCATTAAAAATGTCATCAATAATTTACCTGTACTATTAAATCAAGGTAAAATCCCATAAGGAACTGCTCAAGAAAAATACCATTTTACAAAAGCAAAAAAGAGGAGCAAAATTGGTTAAAGAATTGATATACATTCAGCATATAAAACAAAACAAACCCTACTTTTATATAAGCATTCCTCCTCATTTAATTATGACAAGAGCAAAGTACTCCACCATTTTGTCATTCTTGCGACCTCATTTTTTTGCATTATCTCTAACGGGAAATGATGTGGCACTTAAGGTTATGAGTAAAAATGTCAACAACAAAATTTTACAAGCATCATACAATTTGTGGTTGGACTGAGGATGTAGTTTATTGTGTAATATAAAAACACCTTTTTCTGATTTATGTATGCATTATAATTCCACAGGCAAGCATCCAAGAAATCTTGATCTAATCTAATAATATGCACACATCTGGCCAGAGGCTTTCCTCCCCCATTGTGCAGTTGAGGGTTACAATGAAGGGACATTAGTATGGAGCTATATTTAAATGCCTCACAGCTAACAGTTGAGAGCTTTTAAAGGAAAGACATTTCAGTGGTGCTTCAGGGGCCATACAAAATTGGTTCAATCTTTCTGAAATCCAGAGACCAAGACCCATTTCACAAACACACCATGTGATATAACTTTGACCCTGTCCAAGATAAATTAAATAAAAAAACATCCAATTGCATAGCATAATGCATATTTTTTTAGGTCGAGTTGTAAAAGGTATGGCAAATGAATACGGTTGTAGTTTGATATAGTTTTATCCATTTACAGCACTGCATACAGTGACCTCAATAATTGCCTTATTTATACATTGTCGCCATCTGATGGACACCAATTGACACTGTAACTCTAAAAAAAAAATCTTGAAAAATGCCAAGCATGCCCAAACCTTTTTAATACTACTTTATGACAGTAGCAGGCCGTGCATTTCACACCTAAGCCTTCAGTAGTTCTACGTCTGAATGATTCCAATAACTATTTTATGGCTATAAAACCTTTACTGCAGCTACAGCTGCGTCACATACAAAAAGCATCAATAGTTACCTCATACAATTGAAATATTATTTAGGATATATATGTATTTATATGTGCAGCTTCATACAGATACAAAAAAAAATCATCAATAATAACCTCGGCAGCCCGGCGAGTGGTTAACACCTTACAGTAGGGGAGCTGGGTTCAAATCCAGATCGGTCCAAATGTGTAGAGTTTGAATGTCCTGCTGAGGCCTGCGTGGGTTTTCTCCGGGTGCTCTGGTTTCCTTCCACATTAAAAATGCATGGTAGGCTGATTGAAGACTCTAAATTGCCCATAGATGTGTGTGAGCGTGAATGGTTGTCTGCTGTTATTTGTGCAGTATGTGGTGTATATTAGACTAATACATGTTATTATGAAAACAAGGTAGCATTTTTTTGGTCTACTTTTTGTACATTTCAAATCTACGCCTTCAGTATTGCTACAGCTGAATCTTCATTCCAATCCTCAATAACTATTTTATGGCTATAAAACCTTTGCTGCAGCTACAGCAGAAGCACATACAAAAAGCATCAAAGGTAACCTCATACAATTGAAATATTATTTAGGATACGCATATCTGTCTGCAATAACTAGACCTTATGTAAATGGAAAATGGTAATGAGGACCAAAAGAATTCTGATGATATCAACATTTATTGATATTCTGTGATTACAGTACAGCAAAAATCATGCACATTTTAATGTTATGCAAATCAAATCTTTAATAAATATAAACTTACTTACAGCTAGTATATGGTAATTCCACACAAAGATCAGTTTTCAGGCCTCCATTGTTAAACCTCAGATTTGAAGTAGCAAGCATATGGATTTGGCAAGAAAAAAACATTTTAGATGTATTGTAGCGATTAATACATTCCTCAGAACTGACTTCAGTAAGTGGAGTAGCCCAGCCAAACGGCTTCCATAAGAGGCCGTGTCACCATATTTCACTAAGCACCCAAATAAAAGAGTTGAATGTTTGAGTTCGTCGCTAAGCTTCCTTTTCCAGGTATTCTAAGCTGGGTGCATCCAACCTCTGTTCCTGATTGCGGTTTTTGGTGAACTCCTTTAGCATTTCCATGATCTCTCCTTGGTAAACGTCTGGGGTAGGCTGTGCCTCTGAAAGCAAAATGTGAAGTGAATCCATTGTTTTCAAAATAATACCTATAGATAACATGAATTGTAGACAAAGGGGAGTGGGATGAATTACTTCAACGAAGCAAGCAAGAAAATAATCAGAGCTCATGTATTCCACAATCAAATAGCGCATAGTGGAAGGAGATATAGCAATACAGTACTGACTTTTTCACTTTTGATTCAATTCAATTAGTCTGAAAATGTTTTGCCGACGCCAATCTGATGCCATTGTCAGAGCCAAAAAAAAAAAAAGAAAAAAAGCATGAGATTGACTCCCAGAAAAGTTGATCTGGGAGCAAAAAAGTTTCAACACCCCCAGTCTTCTCGTGATTTGATTTACATTGGCCCAAAAGCACGATAGTACTGAATCGAGACGATGCTTCAAAAATAATCGTATCGGGCGACAATAGGTAGCATTGGGCTCAAGACGGCATTTGCAGGTACAATATTTTCAAAACGACGAAATAAAAAAAGAACAATGTTTTGGTAATAGGATTAGATTCATGGCAGCTTGGTTGTTCAAATAGTTTGTGTTATTTAAGGTAAACTTTACTGTGTGTTCATATTTTGCCTCATGAAGTAAAAATGTTGAAAATAAAGAGTCCTAATTTTGTTGTTTAGACTAGTGATGGATCGTCCAATAATCAGTGTTAATATTTGGACATTTAAAGTATATCCGACCGGCCGATATGAAGAAATCAAGTTAAACCTGGGTTATTTCAACACAGATACAGCCCTAGCTCAGTCCTGCCTATTAAAATGTCACATTTGATGAACGTAAGACTTCGATTTTAAATGTTGTGTTACCTGTTGCCCAGTAGTATATGTCCCAGTCATTACTTGGTTCATTAATGAGTCTGTCATACTGTTGCAGCTGACTCTCACTCATTGTATTCAGGTATCGCTTGGCAAAAAGGCTACAAAAGAAAATGTTATTTTTTTACTCTCTGCAAATGAAAAATGAAAACATTTGAAATCATGCAGTAATCTTAATACACAACACATGCTACAGTACCTGGAGTATGGTCCAACCAAATAATTCTATTACTCAAGAGTACTGGTAATTGGCCACAATATTTTCCCGCATACATGTTTAAACATGTATTTTGACGATACTGCTCGAGTACTATGATTAGTAGTCGGCAGTGCGTCATACATGTAGTGTTTCCATTTAGTTTACATGAAAGGGTAAACTCCAGCAAAACATGTATATAGTAGTTCTTTGAACTATTTCAGTGACATTGGCTATCGTAGACGTCCAATCATGTGGCTTTTTCAACTTTTAGCTATTAGTTAAATATACCATACCATTTAAACTGGGAGGGTAGTGTTATTCATATGTACAGTTGTGGTCAAAAGTGTACATACACTTGTAAAGAACATAATGTCATAGCTGTCTTGATTTTGCAGTTATTTCTACAACTCTTGATTTTTCCCAAAAGGCAGATCTGCCAAGAATTAGAAGCAGCCGGAACACGGGTGTCAGTGTCCACAGTCAAGCGTGTTTTGCCTATCCGTGGACTGAGAAACTGCCGTGCATGAAGGATGCGCTTGCTCTATAAGCAGCACCTTAAGGCTCGACTGAAGTTTGCTGCTGATCACAAGGACAAAGATAAGACCTTCTGGAGGAAAGTTCTGTGGTCAGACGGAACAAAAGTCGAGCTGTTTGGCCACAATGCTCAGCAATATGTTTGGAGGAGAAAAGGTAAGGCCTTTAACCCCAAGTACACCATGTCTACCGTCAAGCACGATGGTGCCAAACGCATCAAAAGTGGTAATGGAACGGCTAAATCAGGCTACAATTAAGATTTTTTAAATGGTCTTCCCAAAGTCCTGACTGAGAACTTGTGGACAATGCTGAAGATACAAGTCCATGTCAGAAAGCCATTAAATTTAACTGAACTGCACCAATTATCTCAAGAGGAGTGTTCAAAGATTCAACCAGAAGCTTGCCAGAAGCTTGTGGACGGCTACCAACACCACTTAATTGATTTTTTTCCGTTCAGCCATAAAAAAGTCATAAAAGAACCACATTTCATGAATGTTTTTTTTGTGACAAAGTATCTGTTCCAATCACTCTATCAGAGAAAAATCAGAGTTGTAGGAGAAGTAACTGGAAACTCAAGAGAGCCATGACATTATGTTCTTCACAAGTGTATGTAAACTTTTGACCACAACTGTACATCAAATTAGTTGATTTGTTAAGAGGTGTAAACCCATGCATTATTTGAATATCTTCCATTTGGACCAACCTGAGCAATATGCAGTTTTCCAGCATGCCTCTTTTGCGACTCTCATAGAGCAGGCGCCGTCTCTTGATGTCAATTGGCTCTCCGGATTTCTCATCCCAAGGAGGCAAAGGGATCTCAATTAGATCCGTTTTGGCATCATCTGGTGCATCACCACGGTAACAACGGGTTGTTATCAGTCCACTGACCCCAGGTCTCCATCCTGCCTGGCACAAGCCAGCCACCAGCTGACAAAAAAAATCATAAGTATGGGAAAAATAAATGAAAACTCAATTCCATAGTAATATAATACACATTTTACATTAGCAATATACATCAATATGGTTCTTGGTTATTCCTTTGAAATGTTGCAGTTTTAAGTAAGAATGTCTCCAATTGGAAATTGGACCGATCACTTCTACAATTGACAATGGCAGCAGTATAAATGAGTTGAATGCTAAAAACAAAAACATAACCTAAAGATATAAGGGCATTGAAAAAAAATATGTTGGAAAGGTTTCACTGTCAGCAATTGCATTTATCAGTACTATGTCATAACATCAGCCCCTTTAAATGACATATTAGTGTGGCACAATGTTTATATTCCTGAACAAGTTGGCGTTAACAGAACACAGCAAAGGAGAGTTGCATAATATCCCATGCTGGCTCGTTGTACAACTAACCTTGTACTACGCAAAAAGATATTAACGCAAGACATGAAGCATCACACAGCAGCATAAATATAAATAAACATTCCTGCAGACAGTACAATACAATACAAGATAAATAATCGTCTTTCTGGCTGAATATACAACACATTCCAGAGTAAATCTAAACAAATGACCTATAACCCAAGGATTTTTATAAAATGAAAACCATGCAAAAAACTTTGAATGGTTGGATTAGTGAAACAAACAAAAAACAAAGACGAAACTTACTCTTTTCGTAATAAGCGAGGATAGCATTTGACTTCTCTGGTTACGACGTTAACATATGCAGAGGGTTGACTATAGTTGCAAAACGTCACCCGCCATGAAAGTCCTCCGACGTCACACAACATCCGATTGGGCCACAAGAGACACGTGACGCGTTGTCGATAATATATAATACTTGCGTTTGACGCTTAATAAAGTACTCATTACAAAGTCACCTTTACTAGGAACAAAGCTATTATATTACATGATCGTTTTTAATCAAATCTCTTAACTGGTGCATATTAGCTTGCCCTTTGGTCACGTTCTATCGAGGAGTGGGAACCATTATTTGAGATGTTGCTAATCGGTCATATTATGCAGATACACATGACTAGGCAGGTATGTTAGCAACACTAGCATCAGTGGCCCAATGCGAAATTGTGCAAATCTAAAAAAAAACGAGAGGAAGGCGTGTGCATTCGTTGTATTAAACTGTGTCTGTGTTGTTTTTCGTGCTGCATTGATAAAGTAGTGCACAGCCATTGATGTATAGCTAGTCCTTCCGTTTTTCTAATGTTAGCTAATGTTCGAAGCCAACAAAAGTATCCATCTGGCCTAGCCTGATTTATCGCTTTTCGTTGAAGCCCCAACTCGTGTGATTGTGCATTTCGAAGCTCATTTATTTAACAAAACATAAGTCGAAATAGCATTACGATCGCCATCTACTGAATGATCTCTGGGCCTCGGGATGGCTGCAGCCGGAACGAGTAACTCTCAAAAGACGACCGTAGACTTATACGACGAACCAAGTCCAAACGATGAGGTGAGTTTTGTAAATACTTCTGCAAAAAGTGGTGACTAATGCTCTCACTTTTGTTTGAATTAACCTTTCAATTTTTTGAAACAATGATCATAAATTGTATTGTGTCTCCCGAATTCAACATGCTCGTTTTGAGGAAGTGTATGTATTTATGTATACAATGTTTTCGTTACAAAGAACTTTATTTACCCCCAAACATTATTGTATTGTGTAACAGTGTTATAAATACATTAGATAACATAACATTTCAAATGTATTATGTTCACTTGCAGCTCTTGATGACATGTAGAAAATTTAATCTTATTAATTCCACCACAGGATTTGGACAGAATTGAAGATGCAAATGATCTCTTCGACGATGCTGTGCTTTCCAGCTCAGTTGAGCACAATAAAAGCACTTTGAAAACAGATCCTGGCAATAAAATACAAACCAAAGAAGAGGAGATCGTGCCCACAGTAAAAGAAGATGAAAAGGACAAAAACAAGTCAAGAAAATTCTCGTTATACATTGGGAACTTCTCTTGGGTGAGTTGTACATCCTATAGACACACATAACATTAAAATGAATATATAGTACACTGATCCTTATTGTTGTGCTGCAACCTTTTTTTCCCAAGATAAAAGCGACATTGACAACAAATAGTAGCTGAAGAATGAAAATGTTTAAAGACATTTGTATTCATTTTTGTTTAGTGTGTTTTATCTAAGTCAATTGTTGTAGATAAAGAAGAACATTTTCAAATATCAAAAGGCGTGCTTAGTTTGTTTGGATTAGATCGGTTGGTAGGAATTTAAGTGCTGTCTCAACAGACAACATAAAGAGCCTTTTATTCCACAGCTTTGATCATTTTGTTTATTTTTGTTTTCTTGAGCTTTAATTAAACACATCAAAATAGATTGCAATAGAAATTGCTGCAAATGACACACATGCCTTTTCTGATGAGGCATAGAGTCATCAAGGTAAAAGGCAAGTTTAAATTATTAATTGACAAATCAATTCATTGGATTGAGAACTGATTTGACAATCGATTGACAAAAACAAAAGTATGGTTATGACAATGGATGCAGCATAGACAAAATATGCAGAATAAGAGATGGAAATAAGATTACAGAGTGAATGTTTTAAAGAACCGTACAACAGCATAAATATTATTATGACAATTTATCAATGGAAAATAAATAAATTAAGCAGTATGATCCATACATATACGTCATATACAGTAGCTACCACATTTCAATATGTTGGAATAGTAGTCATTTTAGTTCTGCAATTAATTAAATTAAGATAAAAAATCCCACTCTGAAAGTCACTTTCCCAGAACATACCGGCCAAATTTCATTCTGATCCATCTATAAAGAACTGAGTAGTAGCAATTTTTAAAAATGGATTCAAAGGAGAACAAGAACAAAAGTGAATTTTTAACACCCTTCCCGGCAAAAAAAAAAAAGTATACATTTTAATGTCCAAGAAACATTGCGGGACTAACAAACTAATATATTAAATGCAACTTTATATAGCCCGGACCACTTTTTCCATCGCTTAATAAATAACTCTACAGTGCATGCTTATTATTTAATCAAACAAACACAATTCCTCCTATGTCTAGTATACGTAGTAAACCAAAACTTTGAATTATGTATTAGTCAGTTGTCAGGAAAGATTGTGAACTCCAACAGGTTAAAAACATTACATTGTAAGCACATCCATTCACCTTTCAAACTACCTTTTGTAGACAGATATTAGCTGTGAAGTAACTAATACCAATGTTTTTCTCTTCTCATATTTCTCTATCCTTTAGTGGATATCCGACACAGACCTTTTGCAGATGACCCAAAAATTAGGAGTGGACGATATTGATGAAATCAAATTTGCAGAGAACAAAGTAAATGGTCAATCAAGAGGGTAAGTGACTAGAAATCCCCCCCCCCCCCCCCCCCATACATTTCGCTTAACAATTGATTGTATGCATATTTTGTCCTTTTTTTTTTACTACAGCTATGCAAAGGTGGTGGTGACTTCTGAAAATTCCTTAAAAACATTATTAGAAAAAATCCCCCAATGTACTCTTGACGGGGAACGCATAGACTGTCGTTTTGCCACCCACCAAAACATTAGTGTGTTTGAGGATGTCGCCAATAAACGTAAGCTTTCGAACATTTTCACACAGTATTCATCATGTCGTAAATGTAACCTTGACTCACAGAAACTGTGCTGTTCTCAGGATTCCCAATGCGCGGCAATTCCAAGGAAACAGATTCAAATCTGTCCCCGACATCGACATGGGATTCCAATCCTCCCAGCATACCCCCTCCTTTTCCACCACATCTGCTGGGAAATGTACATCCCTCGCATTCCAAACCATTTTTCTGCCATCCACCCCCTTGCTTCCCACCCATGCCGCCCAATATCCCTCCGCACCTGTTTCCCCCTCCACCTTTCAGTATGCCAAGCCAACCCCCTCCAAGTCTGCATATAAATCCAGCATACTTTACCCCAGCGCAAGACAGACAGCCAAGTCATGCTTTTAGTCATCAAAAGTAAGGATTTATGAAATGTACTTAATATTCCATTTCAAATACTTCCAACGTGATCTCATATATTTAATCATACATTTGAAAATAGCACTGCCTGTTTAAAGTTTTTTGGTACTATTTGATTTTTTTAAGGGGAGAGCGAGAGTATGAAGAACTTTTCAACCAAAATAGAGCTGTGGCTAGCAGTGCCATTATCAAGGCTGTGACAGGTGCAACAACTGGTAAGAGCACCCCATTACTGTGTTAGTCTGATGATTTTTTGTGTGTGTGTTTTTGTTGTTGCATACTGTAGTATAAGATCTCCATTGTGGTACATCTGATAGTAAGTTCTCATAGGCGTGACTGAACATGGTAGGATTTCCCTACATTTTTTTAACCTAGGTGTACGTGGTACACATCTATTTTAGCTACAAATGTGTCATTATTCTTTTTACTTAATTTTATTGATCTGCCGATATGGAAGCCTGATCCGATGCCTCGAAAATGAATTAAGGGGCGGAAAGAAAAGACACTTCTAAATAATTTTTCCTGCTATCCTTACATATCTGTATAAAAATGTTATAACTGCAGCGTTGGTTTCAACGAGGCAATCAGTACATTTTAAAAACCAAATTCTTTTTATTTTTAGCCAATTTCAATCCTCTCAAAATGAAAAGATTGCCATTTCCGAACGTGATCGAATCAGGGTCGTTCTTAAAATATAAAAATGTTTGTATTTACTGATGCAGGAGACCTGAGAGTGGCTATGGAAACGCTGTTGACGGCCATTGCCGTCATTAAGCAGTCCAGTGTGTACGGGGATGAACGCTGCAAAGCCCTTGTCACCTCCCTCAAAGACTGCCTCGTGTCCATCCAGGGAAATGGTGGCTACAGGTTCGTAAGCTTCAGCTTACTTTTACAATGTATATAACATTTGCATGCCGATTTTGGTTAAATTGTAAAGTTACGTTTTCAGTTTGCAGTTTCCATGAATCCCCCAAAAACAAAGATGTGCAAACACTTGGCATGACGCCAATTCACAGGCTGGCCCAAATTTGTTAAAATGGAATACTAGCCACCTCACTACCACACTTGCAATATGATTTTATCAAAAGATAAATGCTAACTAACATAAGTTACTGTAACCCGGATTCATAGAACAAGACCCTTTGCAATTACTAGACACCAGGACATTGTAATTAGAATTAACACAGCCAAAAGAGATTCCATTTTTAACATTAGCTTCTGGCTTTCCTCATAACAGTGTAATGTGTTGGTCTTGTAGAACTCAATGCTATGTCTGAGTGTTTATTGCTTCAAGACAGTCACACAAGTCACTAAGTACAAAAATACAACGGAAATGTGAATGTTCTTTTCTTCCCTGCAAATCTGATTTGCAATAACATTCACATCTGTTTAATATGGTAACTATAAATATTTAATTCATGTTTGGGCAACGCCTCGTGCCAGCAGGATGCGATTAGGCCAGATGTTTTTTTTTTTTTAAATGGTTGTCATAACTCATCTGCTCTGTGCCACTAATTAACAAAAATAATTTGAATTGTCACTCTTACCAGGTAGTAACTGACCAGTCTTAAAACCTTTCCAGCGATAGTGATTACTACAGTGGACAGCTATTCGGAAGTTGTCACTTAAGACCTTGAAGGCTTTTTGAAGCAACTGACTTTTTGTTATAATAATTATTAAAAATACATTTATATATAACAGTTAATGAGAGATGAATTTGTAAAATTAAAATCAATCAAAACTTGAATAAATGCTGGTTATGCCCCCAATTAGCACTCAAGTTTTTTTTCCCCATAGTATTTATAACTCATTGCAAGCTATGTATTGATGGAAATATGCATTCAATCCATTTTGAATAGGAAGACTGACTGCTCTCCCGTGTTCAGGTGACGGTGTTATTATTTTGAATGGAAGGGGCAAATAAACTAATGGGCAAATAAACTGTTCGTTCGCACACCCCTAGTCAGAATGGATTTGATAGCTAACACAATCAATGGCAGCCAATGAGTGCTGAATACATTGTGCGTGAAAGGGTTAAAAATCAAGTCAAATAAAGCTAGTTTACATGCAAGCAGACTGAGACGACTTGCTTAAATGGTTTTGATGAACCAAGTGTAGAAGGCCTGATGAAAGCATTAGCACTAATTAAGTCCAAGCCCAACATGACAGCAGACTGTGGTGGGATTAGTAGTAGCAAAGTCAATCACCAACCTAGAAGTTGCACGATACTAAAGGACACATTGGTCCTGATGTTGTGTCCTCAGGAAGTAAAATTTGGATACAATGTCAGTGCTTCAAGTACCTCCAAGGTAGAAAATTCAATCCATGTACAATTTACAGCATTGATTTATCAGTATCATTTGGTTTTCTTTAGGAGTAGCAGTCATTCTTCAGATCGAGAGCGGGAAAGGGATCGCCACAGAGAGGATTCGCCGCGTTGGGAAAGTGCCGGAACATCAAGACGGCACAGAGAACGTTCTCGGAGTCTCGACAGGCGCAGGGAACGGTCACGGGACAGGCACAGGGATTACAGAGAGCGGTATCGTTGACTTGGCAAAGTTATTCCAGACATTCTTGTCACCATGGGACTGCCATCAAAACCATATTGACTAACTTGTACACTCACCTGTACATTTACTGTGTGGGCTACTGATTTAGCCACAAGAACAATTTCTTTTTCTTTTTGTGTCATCATGGGGTCACTTGAAAATCCCTGATTGCAACATGAAGTGAAACCCTCCAAGGAATAGCTTTGTATCATGCATTCAGAAAGTATTTTGACTCCTTCAATTTTTACTTTTCATCTACATGCTTAAGTTTACTTTTTTTTTTTTTACCTACACCAGAAAACATGAAAAAGATATTTGCTTTTTAAATCAAATTTAAAATTGAATGTCAATTGTATTGCTCTTTTGCTTCAACTTAAAAATTCACTTTGGTCCATTCACCTACTGGTCAGTTTTGATGTCTGTACCCCATTTAATTTTTAAAAACAATATAAGTTGGAAAGGTTTGCCAGTTTGCATTACAGCTGTTGTAAACAATATCTTTGGAGAAATGTTGCCATTGTTTCCCATCTCCAAGTTCTGTCTATCACACATCTATTTGGGTATTCTCTGAAACGTTAAGGTCTAAAGCCTGAACCGTGCCAATGAGAATCAAATTTATCGCAAGATTGCTGGAATGTGTAAGAGGAAAACATTGAATTGAGCATACTGTTGAAACAGATTTAAAGGATATGTATTACCTTAGATTATTCTTATTCTTTAACATGTTGAACAGTTTTCCCATTTCTATAGTTCATGATTCTTATTTTCTTTGAGACTAATGTTGAAATGTGCAAAGGAGCCTTTTGTTTGTACACCACATTGTAAAAATGAAAAATGTCTTTGCAGACATCTGTTAGTTGGACTTCAAACTGTTTCAAGGAGATACTGTGTGTGCACACGTGTATTATAGTCATTAAGATTAGAATACTTGCATGGGCGAGATGCATTCAAATGTATTTAACACAGTGTCACTGTTGTCTTTTGTAATATAAAACAATCTCTCAAATATCTGAATGTGTGTTATTGGTAGGTTCGTAAGATTTCAGTTTTTTAGTGGTCGGTATCCAATGCAAATGTACAAATATAGATAATCAGATTGTACATAATTGTGGATGAATATTTGCCCTGTCAGTCAGTTTAGGGTTTCTCTGGTGTTAGTTTGCAAAGGAAAGGTACAACTTAGATAAGATTCTGTGACATTAAACAGGTTTATTTAAAAAAAAGTGGTCAAAGCAAGATTGCTTTCTTTTTACATAATTCAAAGGAAGCCTAACAAAGTCCCAGTTGAGTGAAGGGTGCCATTTGGAACTACTTTTCCAGGGGGGCATAATTCAAAAGCTTTTCAATAAGATCCACATGAGACAGGAGCATTCTTCGACAGCAGTATCTCTTCAGACCCAGGGCATCAAGCGCGTCACTAAAATGGAAGAAAACTGTTAGATTTCAAGACAGATTAAGTGCCTAAGATACAACTGAAAAAATAGGCTGCGTGTATTTCCCTGTGCTGTTACTGAGTTCAGCACATTAGTTGACTAATTCAAGACAGGCCAGTATAATCTATATTTATTAAAGTTGAATAAAAAAGTGAGTAACCCGGCGAGTGAGTGGTCTGAGTGGTATCGTGTCTGCCTCACTGTTGGGGTCCTGAATTCAAACTCAGGTCGGTCCACCTGTGTGGAGTTCGCATGTTCTCACATTCCAAAGACATGCATGGTAGGCTGATTGGACACTAAATTGCCCCTGGGTACGAGTGCAAGTGTGAATGGTTGTTTGTTTCCTTGTGCTCTGTGATTGGCTGGCCACCAATTCAGGTTGTCCCCCACCTCTGGCCTGACGTCAGCTGGGATAGGCTCCAGCACCCCCCCCCCCCCCCCGTGTACCTAGTGAAGATAACGCGGTTCAGAAAATGAAAAAGATAAATAAATACAAATGTCAATGAGATGCTTTTTTTCTTACCCTTCAGTGTACTCAGCCTGGAGCAGGCCAAGGTACATCTCCCACTTGTTGCCCACGATCTTTCCACACGTGAAACACCGTACTGGAATGATCATTTTTAAATACCTAGGGAAAGCCACATACAGCTAAACTCAAAACATCATAGACGACTGCAGGTTTGCATTATAAACTCGACACGTGGCTGGTTGAATCCTATTTTACTTGTCCTGACATCGATTATAAAGCTCATGTAAGACCGTATCGAGTAAAGAGGTATTGGTTCATTTACTTCTATTTATTGTTGCCACATAGTTGATTTTATCTGTTCTATATATAAGACTTTATTCGGAGAAGTGCATGTTATGATGTTAGTCCGGTTTAGCAACATGCTAACAACAAATCCCTTTGATTTAGCCACGATGTTAAGCACTGGCACTTAGCTGACTTATTTTACTGTCTGTTAGCATGCACAGTAATTCAAAAGAACACTGACAAGCACCAACATACCGTGATTAACTCGCCCCCAGTGACTCGGTTGCAGAAAGCCCAAGAAAGTCAAATTCTGACCAAAAACAGAATGTATTTCGTCTTATGCGTCTTTTTTTTTCATTTGAGGAAGTGTCTTCTGTTTAACTTCTTCTTCTAGTGTTTAATACCGCTTTGCAAACGTTAAGGATTCTTTAGCGTCACCAAGTGGTATACCAGCATTACTACATATGCTTACAAGCTACAAAACGGTTACTAAAAATTAATACTAATACATTAACAAAAATAACAAAAACATTCATACACAGCTTAGAGAAAGGACATTTATGAATGATATAATACAGTATGTATATTCATACAGTAACTCAATATAATACATGGGAATTTACTGTACACTACAGATGTATACAAAATAAATTGCATAACATTTTCTGTAACACTATACTAACATTATCATATTCATATAATAAGTATATGACTAGCAGAAACGCATTGTTTATGTTTACATTTATTATTGACAACGAGATAGCCTTGGCATTGTTTCAAAATTTCAAATATAATCAATCAAATCAAATGCCATTGTTGTCATCATACACAGCTGCGTATAACGAAATTGGTGGTGGTACTCCACAAAGTGCGTTTTCCCAGTAAGGAAAAAAACATAAATAGTAACATATAAGTATAAAAAGTCACATCCTGGCTAGGTAAATTCTAAAATATTGCACAATCTAAGATATTGCACATTGTTATTGCACACCCTTAAGTTATTGCACAGAAGGGATTGTGTGTCGTGCTAATGCAAGTTCAGAGTCCTGATGGCTGTAGGGAAAAAAATGTCCTTAAGTCTATTTGTCCGGGCTTTATGAGACCTGTAGCGTCTGCCAGAGTGCAGCAGCTGGAACAGGTTGTGACCAGGGTGGTATTGGTCCCTGACAATGTTCCTGGCTCTGTTGAGGTAACGAGGGCTGCCAATGTCATCCAGTGAGGGCAGAGGGCAGCCGATGATCTTCTGAGCATTGTTGATCAATCTCTGCATGGCCTTTCTGTCTGCTGCCATGCTTCCAGCGTACCACACTGCAATGCAGTATGCCAGGATGCTTTCTACAGTGGCTCTATACGTTACCAGAAGCTTAGTGTCCAAGTTGTTCCTCCTAAGTACCCTCAGGAAATGGAGTCGTTTCGGGGCCTTCTTCACCACTGCCGTGGTGCTTTTAGACCAGAAGAGCTTATCTGTGACGTGGACCCCCAGGAATTTAAAGGACTGGACCCTGTCTACACATACTCCATTTATGAGGAGAGGGGCCAGACCTGTGCTGCGTTTGCGTAAGTCCAGGATTATTTCTTTAGTTTTCATGGTAATTAGTGTGAGATTGTTCACTAAACACTGTGAAGACAGTTTGTTGACCTAATTTATCTAATCTAATTTCATCTATTTGCATTAACTTCAGACATTTATAGAAAACAAACAGCCGTTGTGAGTTGGTTCACTGCCTTTAATATCGGTTGCATCACAACCATAATCTTTGTATATATTAGGGGAGAGTGTATAACATAAGCTCTTTTCATATATAAAAAAATATATCATCACCATGATTATCATTACTGCGCCAATAAATACATACAGTACTTTCTATCATCACTGCTAACATCATTTTCATTTCACTAAACATCACTTGACCATTTCTAGTTTATTCCATCCATTAAATATGTGAAATAACTTGCTACAGCACAAAGGAATGTGCCAACTGAGGGATCCTATCTGAATTATTGCATTCATACGCTGCTATTATTAAGTTAATAAATGAAGAGTGTTTTTGGTATTCTGATTTGTACAATTGATGTCAGTTCTAGTTTTCTATTGTGTTGTCTGGATGTGTTGTGGGTGTAAAACGTGTTGATGTGCAAACACAACATTAGTAATGATAAAAATATTGCACGTGATATGAATATTACGTGTTTACTTGCAACCACAGAGAAATAATGTTTTCCAGATGCATAGACAATGTTGGGAGTACATACAATGGTGAAATGCATGCTGAGATGAAGTGATTGCTTGACTAATCCACCTCCATTACATTAGCACTCTAAATGTACAGTACCAATGTATACTTAGTTATTAATATGGTAGTGAAATCAAGGGTTGTCCTTGACGGAATACAGAGGGAGAAAAGCACGGTGTAATGAAGCTTCATGCAACTGTAGGCATTGAACTTGATACCAGACCACTAATGACTTCTCAGTCAGTCTATAAGTAAAAAAATAAAAATAAATAATACGATAAGAACGGAACATATAGATGGGGAATGTTTGAAGATGTTGGGTTAAGACATTATAGGTAATTGATTTGTAACATAATTTGAAAGGAACTGAAAAATAATTGCCATTCTACATCATAACCTTCCAACATTAAGCCTCTTAATCATTTTTTTTTAAATGTTCATACTATAATACTACATTTGTCCATATCTGCTTTTGCAAGTGTAAAATCAAGTAAAATAAATTTGAGAATCTGCAATGATGATATCATTACACTACACTTTCAGAGCTGGGGGTTAGATTTTCTGGAGCTCTTTGCAAATAAAAACACAAATATTGGCTTTTAGTCAACATTTGAGCAAACAAGATATAGCAGATTTTAAAGCTACCTCAGAGCCATTGATCTTGTACGCTCACTACTATGGCGTCTTAAATTTTTAATTTAAAAAAATCATGAATATATCATTTAAATATTATACATTTGCTTTCTTAAAGGACAAAACACAACTTTTCATCTGTTCAATATAACCTGTGACTTTTTGTGAACCAATTTTACATTGGGTTAATTCTTTGAGATTAAGATTTTAATTCCTCCTCACCAGTAGCAAGGCCCCCAGCAAAATGGCTCCAACTGCAATTACAGCACTACCAATGAGGAAAGGTTTAAGGTGCTCCAGAGAGTCTGTGCAGCTGCCCGCAGCCCCATCACCTGCGTCACCACCTTCTGCCGACCCATCCTGGGGGGGAGGGATCTCTGGCTCGGGAGTTGCAGGGGCAGGCTCTGCTTTGCGGGGGGCTGCCGCTGGCTCCTTTTTCTCAGCTTTTGATGACCCTTTGGGCGCAGGAGCAGCCTTGGCTTTGGCTTCCATGGATTCGTACGTGGAAGTGTGTATTTGGAAGGAGCCTTGATAAAGGTTAGCTCTATGCTGCGTCACTAAGGGAAAAATAGAAAGCAGAAAAGTAGATAAACTTTCCAATTTGGGCCCTGACTTCACATGATGTGTTGAATGAGATGGTTTTTCCACATGAAAAAGGCTTTAACCCCCTATCTCTGGATAGCATTAGCAGCCCTGCGACAGAGGGGGCTTAAATATGACCTTGAAGAAGTATCCCTTGGTTATTGCACCAGAAAACTGAATAGATTGTTGGTATTTTGGGCAAGCAGATGTGACATAAATACACGTATCGACTGCCTCATTTTCCTTTTCAAAGTCATAGCAACCAAGATAACTAGCATGCTTTGTGATAGCAATTATTGATGCATAGCCAGGTACATTTTTCAGGCTGCATATTTGTTCCAGTTTGATGGCATCAAACCAAGATGCAATGTAGATCTCTGCGTTTCTTATGTGTCAAACTCCATGAGTCATAGGGCCTATCAATGGAGGACAAGATGGAGGTGAAAAATAGATGCAGTACAGTACGTGATTACTGGGGGGAGGCTCGATGAAAGTTATAGACATCCCTTTGAAAAAACAGCAAAATGACTGAAAATGAAAAAAATGCGTGCACTTATCTATACTGATGTGAGGGATTTTAACACAAATAAATGATAAATGGTGGTGTCTATTAACTGACCAAATTGACGCACTTACCTGTCTTGCAGTTTGTCAGCAATTAATAAGATAAGGAACGATGGGAGGACCACAGCAGTCGAGAATGTCACGATGCCCTTAATTATAAAAATGTGCTAGAACGCAGAGATGGAGGGCACCGAAAGGAAGAGGGAGGAGAATGGAAGAAAAACTGGGATGTACCATCTGGAGAAAGGGGGGAGGGTCTTTGATTTGTGCTTTGTGATTTGCTCAAGGGAATAAAAAATAAAGTCATTTTTTTCCTGGATGCATTAGTTGTTAATTGAGTCAAAAAAAAAAATCAACGATGTTTACCTCATAGAATATAAATTTACATCCAGAGTTATTTATTATGCATATTAGCTTTAACTAATAGTTGAGTCAAATTTTATAATAATACTATCAGTGTTGACATTGGTCATTCAGATGTACAAACAAAATACGTAAAAATAATTATTTATTATAAGTGGACTGTAAAATATTTAGCAAAACAGAAAAGTAATGCCATTCTAACAAGAATTTTTAATTTTGTTGTTTGATTGATGGAAAGGGGGTTCACTTTGTCATTTTCTGCCTTTTAAATTTTTGTTATTTGACTGCAGTTCACAATCTGATGACAACAACGTTAATTTTATTTCTTTTTATTCACTGTCTCATAGATTTTGTCACCAACGTTCTGTGCTATTTTCTTTTTAAATTATATTGTAATGGGACGCGTTTGTTCCATGCTGTCATCCCCCTAAAATAATTAACGAGGTCATTGCTAGAACGATAATTGTAATTGTTAGAATTCATTAAAAAAATTGTATAGCTTTTTGTGTTTCTTGTCCACACAATTTACAAAAGAAACGATGTTTTTACTGGATGATTTGTCATAAATCCACGCCCAGTGTACGTCGCACCGGAGAAGAGTAAGGTGCCAAGATGATTCTGGGTTTGCTTTCTTTTTGCCACTGTGAACCCCGTTTCAATAAATATTGTGCAACAAAGACAACCTCTGGTTTGCTTCAAAATCAAGGCTATTCAAGATTTATTTTATTTATAACGTAGTAGTCCAATCAAACGCTACCATTGCGATGTTTTTGGGGCGTGAAGTGGACGCTCTTGACATGGAATCATCTCGCCCAAGCTGTGTGATCTTTGGCGCAGTAGCGGACTTCTTGATATTCACAAACCACCAGTGGCGCTCTTTCTCCGCAATATCTCCCGAGTTCCTTCCGTTTAACAACCCAGTCAGGTATGCGCAATCAATAAACGGTACGCGGTACGCGTATCGAAAGGCGGAAGGGGGGTTTGCCTTCGTACACCATTCACTGAAGATATGTACCGGGGGGTGGGTCCGTTTCTCGTGGAATGCTGCCTCTGTGGTGCCTGCCGCAGTTGCTGGGCTTCGGGAGTTGTCCAACGGCGATCGGGGGTGCAGACACGCCACTGACTACAACGTGACACGGGTGGGTTCATCCTTTGCCAAGATCTCGTTCCGTGGATTTCATCTCAGCCATCTCCAAATGAGCTGGAGGAATATGAAAAGGGCTCCACGGTGAGGAAGAGCCGCCACGGTTTAAGACGCGTTGGTTTCGATCACAGAAGATTGAGGACAGACGCGGATTCGCGTGATTATTTAACGCTTCCAATTCCATTAATTCGCCAGCTGTAATGACAGTTGATCACTTGTCGTAGAACCTTTAGGTGAGGCGTTCACGGACTTGGCCCCCGTGCATCTTTCATCCGGCGTCGGGGAGACCGAGTTGGACGAGGGGCGTCTCCAATCAAGGGGGATATGAGCGAGGAAGCGGAACCGATGCAGTGGTTTGTGACACGGCAGCGTCAAAATACAGGTGAGAAGCAGTGTCCACTCTCCGAACGCATCGGTTCTATGTGCACCCTCCGGGGTTTTACAGTTAGACGCCACACCTTCAAATATGTCCTATTGGCGTTGATTTGAGGCCACAACAAACCTAGCTAGGCCCAAAGGATGCTTTTATTGCCTGCAACACACACGCGTGTTTGTTGCATACAGGCAAAAGTACCGCGAGACTGCATAACATTTACCATAGCAATTGTTTTAAAACGAGTTGAAAATGAAAAAAAAATGTGGTGAATATGACAGCTCTCTTCACTTATATTGTCCGTCTAAATAAGACAACGACATTAGTTTAGACAAGGGGTAGGGAACCAACGGCTCGGGAGCCATATGCAGCTCTCTTGTTGGGTGCTTATGGCTCCCCTCTAACCTGTGAGGTAAAATATGGAAACCACTGTTTATAGTGTTTAGAGTCCCGAACGCACGAATAGCACTACCTCTAACACTGTTTTAAATATATTTATTTTCATCACTCTTCTTCATGGATACTCCCATTGATACTCATTGATTAGCAACATTGCGGCCATATTCTCGAAGGAATTCAGAGACTCTTTGTAGGCGGACCCGTGAAGCGAGTGGTTCGTGTGTTGGGCTCACAGCATTGTGGTCCTGGGTTCAAATTCATGTCACATCCATCCGTGTGGAGTTTGCATGTTCTCCCCGGGCCGACGTGGGTTTCCTCCGGGTGCTCCATTTTCCTCCCACATTCCAAAAACATGCATGGGTGTGTGTGCATGGTTGTCCGTCTCCTCTGCAATTGGCTGGCTGACCACTGTTTCAGGGTGTCCCCCCCGGAGTCAGCCGGGATAGGCTCCAGCACCCCCCGTGACCCCAATGAGGATGAAGCGGTTCAGAAAATGAGATAAGATGACAGAATTTTTGTGCTTTAAATGTGGTGAAATTACTAAAAAGGCTACACATTTTCAGGCATTTTTACTTTTACATTTTGAGTATGGCTATCAAGGAATAACATTTGAAGAAATGAATTGTGTATGGCTTAATGCTATTTTAACCAATACAAAAACAGATGCATACGGACTGTAAAACATCTTCATGCTCCATCCCTTAAGATGATCACTTCTTGTATCTCTTGAATCTTGTAACTTGCTCTCTCTTCTGGTATTGGGTTGTCTGAAATGTTAAGAGTGGCATGCTTTTACTGCAACTAAGTAAACATTTGAATACATGAACATGGAATCGATATGCAAAATTATTCTATTTAATAAATCAAAGGAGTGGTTAGGTTTGATCAAAGAGTCCAAAGAAAAAACATGCATGAAGGATTTATTTACTAATAAGATTGCCAGTCCAAAGACGTTTTCAAGTTAACGTTTAATCCTTTATTTGTCTACTGATATTGTAGAAAAGGAAATGTAGCTTCTGTTCTACTTAATAACTGTAGCAGTAAGCACTTCTGTTGTTACAGTCATAGAAGTCTGACATATATATATATATATATATATATATATATATATATATATATATATATATATATATATATATATATATATATATATATATATATATATATATATATATATATATATATACACAACAAAAAATATAGCTCAATTATTTTTCCTTTTTTTTAGCAGTGAAACCTTCACTAGTTTGTACGTATACATATAAACAGTGTGTGTGGATATATATACATTTGTGTAAATACTAGATGGTTCAGCTTTTACAGTGTCACTAGTCACCATTTTTTAAATGAAATTTCTGTTGTCATTGTTTTTTTAGTGACTGTTTAACTAGCCATATTATTCATATAATAATAATAATAATAACTATTATTATTATTAGCAGTAGTAGTAGTATTCTTATTATACTCTTTAAAGTACTGTAAATTGTATGAAAACATTCCTCTATTGTATCTAAATAGTATTTCTATTTCACGCATTGCCACTTGCTACAGGGGGTCTACAAAATACACATGACTATAGTTTTAGATTCCTTTGGGATTGTTTGTGTCTTAAAGGCAATCCAATTATTAAATACATGAATGTACCTCATATCTTATTGATTTTATTGCATAGCTAAGTTTAGAATATTAGACATTTACCATAGTGCACAGTTTAAGTCATAGAATATCTAAAGACAACAGGTGGTGCCTGATAGCGTAGAACAGTGCTCCCCAAACTATTCCATAAAGGGCTGGAGTGAGTGCAGGTTTTCGTTCCAACCTGTAAGAGGAAACTTTTGCACCAATGTGGTATCCAAGAGGTGCAATCAGTGGATTGCAGTCAGGTGCTTGTTTTTTTTTAGGCAGAAAGTTCATTGGTTAAACTGTTTGTGTTGGATCGGTTGGAACAAAAACCTACCTGGTGTAGAGGTTCACTGGCCTGACTTCGGTTTGGGCTGTTGCCGGCTCGATTTCCGCTGGTGGCTCTGTGATTTAGTGTGTATGGTCGTTTGTCTTTCTGGGCTTGCGTGGATTGTCTCTGGGTACTCTGGTTTCCTACCACATCCCCAAAATATGCAGGTTAAGCTTGTTGAAACCTAGGTATGATTGTGAGCGTGAATGGTTGTTTGTCTCCTTGTGCCCTGTGATTAGCTGCCCACCAATTCAGGGTGTCCCACTCTTTGGTGGCCACGATTAGTTGGGATATGCTACAGCACCCCTGTGACCTTTGTGAGGACAAGAAGTTCAGAAAATGAATGGGAAAAAGTGGTTTGTGATATACAAGCTTTGCTAAGGTGTTGTTCTGAGAATAAGTTTCTGACGCTACACTGCCCAGGGGGCCGGTAAGGTAGTGGTGTTGTGGTTTTTGGAGCCAAGTCACGATTCTCTCCTTTCAAATTGTTATCATTATTTTTTAACCTAATGGAATTTGTATATGTTCTTGAGTTATGATGCATATTTTGTGCAGACAAGTTGGCACCTGACATTTGCGCACGTCACTGGAAAACATCCTTATATACAAAAAGGCACACTGATACATCAGCTGAAACATGAGAAAATGGAGAGGAAGGAGGTGAAAAGGATTGAGTAGGAGGTGGTGGGTGAAAAAGATAGAGGAAGAGGCAGAGGGAGAGTGGGAGTGAGTGGCACATGGCTTTCAATCTAAAAAAAGATGAGCGGTGGTAAACCAAAACCAAAATCTGGCTTTGTTAGATAAGGCAGAGCAAGGCGAGAAGAGAAAATGAAGGTTTCCTCTACACCGAAAATGGTGCAGATGCACTTGCTTGTTTCCATGCTCACAAATGTCCTCTAAAATATGAATAGTGAATGAGTGTATGCGTAGGAAGGAGAGAGCGTTAGGAAAGGGAAGATTGCAGGATGGGCTGGAGAACTGAGAAGGTTGGGTTTTCTTTGGATGGGTAGCATGCTGATGTTTTGTGATGGGTTGTGGAGAGATTGGTGGATTAGAAACAGCAGGGAAATCTGTAAATGTGACTCATTCTGAAGGGGAGCAATGTAATTCTCTGCTAAACAAAAAGAGTGAACATAGAGGAGATAGCCACTTGAACTGTACACCATTATAACAGATCACTGTCTCCTCGCCACTCAAGATAGGCCCCGTTTTCATACTTTACAAAACACAGCAATGTGGATTTTCATGCCCGCATAGAGAAGTGAATGCAGCATGTCTGCGAATTTGGCAGGGCACTTTGCGCCGAGAAACACATACTGAGGTGTGTCTTTGCAGACATGCTAGGTGCAAGTGACAGTTTCATGGATGAGTCCCCTTTACTACTTTCTCAAAGAAAGGGTTCTAAGTTTCCTCGAAGCATAGACCGTTGGTCTAATGTAATATTAGTGAGCCTGGTTCTGAGGCTCTGATAAACAGATGTGCAACTCTGCAGACATGTCAGATGGAAACATATCTCCAATTACCTTTGAACTGCAAAAAAATCCCCTCTATTTCGTAATTATTTTCATGGGAAGGGTTGTGAATTGTCAGTTTAGCATATTTTAATTTTCTGCAATTTATGTGTAATTACTCTTTTCCCAATTGGCAGCATTCTTCAAATATGGAATTCAAGGTGTTTCACAGGGACGGCGGTTGCCTTTACACAATGTTATGGATTTCCTCCCCAGCCAATTTAAAATTTTCTGTTGCTTGCAGTTCCATATAAATGTACAATGTGCGTTTCCACCTCCTGGATGATCAAAACATTTTACCTTTACGCAACATCCACTAAATTATCCAAGGATGATGTCAATCACACCATAGCGTGTCGTAGCCTGCTTTTGTTGTAACTACGGTATATCATCTGATAATTTCTAACAGAGAGTGTTCCGATTGCAGATTTTTGTATGTGAATCAAGAGGATTTTTAGTGTGCGAAAAATTGTTTTGCAATATACCTATGGATTATTTTAATTCCTTAAGAAAATAAGACAATATGGGAAATTGAGCTCAATTGATAGTGATTTTCTCGACTTTTATATTGTCTCTGCATTTTCTCTTTGTTCTGCAAATTTGTTTCCTTAATTTGAATAAAACTATTAAACTTGGTGCGACAACAAGCTTGTTTGCTTGTAGTTTATGATTAAAAACATTTTCCTATGCAAGAAAAGCCAGCAGTTTGCATATTATTTGTTATAGTGGAACAGTAGCAAGATCATATGTCACGTTGACTTTGTTTTTACTATATGTATATACTCTTTTTTTACAGTCTGTTAAGAGCAAGACAAACAGTGATTTCTTTTGCCTCAGTTACAGTGCTTACAAAGTAGGAGCCTAAGAAGCCTCTGTGCCTCCACTTGGCGTGTTGCGAAGTGACGGGAGGGAAATAGGGAGGGGTAGCACCAGCTGCAAGTCATCCAGGATCAACCTACTGTGTCTTTTGGGCTGCATCCTTGTTACTATCATATGGATTATCAGATGTGGCTGCTGTTTTCTAATGTAATATGTTTAAATTCAAGAGTTTTTCATTGTGGATTTTCATTATGGTATCTTATGGACAATTGTAACATTTGATAATTGTCCACAATTTAATTTTGCAACTAATGCATACCCTTGCCTTTTGTTTCATTGTAAATGTCAAAGACAAAGCTATAATGACTGAGTAGGAGCCCTGTCATTGTTGTTACATCATTGTTGTTGGGTCACGTGGGTAGAGGTCAGGGCCTGGCACATAGCCATACACTCAGTGTCTCACAAAGGCTCTGCTCACGTGCAGAAATGTAAACGTCTCTTTACAAAATCTACATTTGCTGTTTTGCTTCAGAATGGATTCAGATGGTGCTGAGTCATACTGTACTGTTGGACAGAAAGTCAGTGAACTTCAGGTTTTAAGATGCTTTTTTTTGTTCTTTACTACCATCCACAAGTAGCATTCAAATTGTGCAAAAAAAAATCTAGGCCAGGAACAAAACGGTGCAATAGGGGTATTACCAAAAAAAAGGATTAATTAAAAGGGCTGTGAGATGCCCATCTTTTACGCATGGTTTTATGTGTCCTGCTAAAAAGACACTCTCTCAAGGTTTTTAATTACACCTGCTACTTTGGGACTGCTGTGTCAGAACGACGTCATCCTCTACCATCAGGTGATTCCTCCCTATTATATGCTTTCATGTCTCGCTGTCATTGCCTACCCGGCAGATTGAGAGTTCCGTTAGAGGGGGTCCGGGTGACGCTTGCTAAGGAGGGGAAAAAATATTTGCCAAGGGTGTTTCTGCCAGGAACACAGCCCCAGACAACATAGCCTCCAGGATTATTAGGACACACAACCCCTCCATCATTAGGTGATGAGTCATGGGAGGGGAACATGTCTTTATTAAAAGTACAAATATTTTTTTCCAGTAGAGTGCATCTGTCGATCTATCCATTACAAGGAAACAACAACACAAATATGCCCAAACCCTCAGAAAATATATTTAAAAGGCATAGGCTTACTTGAGACATACCGATCAGAGCGGACTAGTTCTACCACTACATTTTCGGCTTGCTCCGTCAGGGGTCACCATCACGAATCCTTTTTTTTTTTCCATTTCACCCTGTCCTTTGCATCCACCTCCCTTATATCCACCACTTCATGTCCTCCCTCACTACATCTATTTATACTCTCCTATCTTAAACTGTAGCCCTATTCCTGACAGTTCCACCCTCAACATACTTCTACCAATATAGTCCCTATTTCTCCTCTAGACCTGCTCAATCCTCTCTCTCTCTCTGGCGTTGTCTACAAAATATCTAACCTTCACTGTCCCGCTTATCATCACAAACGATCATTTCTAATCCTATCCACCCTAGCATCTTCATCCCCGCTACTTCTACCGTCACCTGCTATCTTTTCCTCAGTTACTGTCTCTGAAAAACTGGGGAAATACTACACAGACTGATTGTGTCATTTTTATTTTGTGTTGTTTCAAATAATGAGATGAGTTTGGTGTTTTAAAAGGAAAAAATTGTACAAGTTGCAGCAGTTTGACTTGAATCTGTGTGTGTGTGTGTGTGTGTGTTTTTTAATTAATGTACTAGTATTTTAGGTCCTTACACCAGGAGCGTTTTCATTTTTGACCTACTGAGGCATAAGATTAATTTCCTTTGCATGTGAGTCATAGAGAAGAATGATTGATTAACCTAGCATTAAGTATAATTGCATTTTACAAATTGACCTTGTATTATGGATCAAAGCTGAAAACATAATTCAAAATTGGATCTTTTTTCATGGTATTTCCATTACATTCTAATGTATTTTGATAATTATGTTCACAGAGAATATATATGATAGTTAGTACATGTATGACCTAGACTACAGCATCACACTTCACGTCTACTTGTAGCACTCAAGTAGAAAATACTTAGTTTGGGTGGTTACTATTCATTATTCTAACACTGTACTGTGGAGCCAAGAAATATGACTTTCATTATCCAGATATGCGTGAGAGGAGCAAGGACATTGCGACATAGCAAGTGGCTAGTTGTTATTTAGTAGGGTGACATTGAAAGGAAAAAAGCCCCCATAAAGATGACATAAAAAATGAATTCTTCCTAAGTATCATGGAGGCAGTGTTTCAAGACTAAGCTAATAAATTACACTTGTCTACTAGAATAGTAAATTATTATAAGTGTGTGTGTAATTGAACTTACCAATTAATTTACCAATCAATCATTAAATTAATCAGTGACTACTATTTTCATAGTTGATTAATTGGTTACCCAAATATAGTCCAAACACAGAATCAGAGTGGACAATTATTCTTTTAAATGGAAAAATACCTATGGTTTAATCATTGGGAACCATGTTAAAACTATTTCCACCCCAAAATACGTTTCCTTGTTGATGCCCATTGAAATAGTGTTCCCTCGGTTATCGCGGTTAATGCGGACCGGGACCACCCGCGATAAGTGAATTTCCGCGAAGTAGGGATGCCCCTTCAAAAATGCTTAATTTGAATTTATTTAAAAAAAAAAAAAAAATTGTTTTTTTACCCCCCCCCCCTGTATACAGTACACCATATAGAATAAGGGTAGAGGGAGTGAAATTCACGTTATAACAAAAAAAACTAAAATATGTTGTCTCAATGTAATATTTTTATTATTTTTTTCCCAAAAAAAAGTCATCGAAGCTCCGAGTCCGCGGTGACTGAACCGCGAAATAGCGAGGGAACACTGTAATAGGGCCATTTAATATATTATATATTATATACATATCAATATATATGTGTGCATCTTACATAATGCTCCATTAAATTTTAGCATTTTTTACTGCATATTCCACTTCCAAATTTGTCTTTATTTTGTTCCAATTTGTCATTCAAAAATTAAAAGAAAGTAACCCTAACCCGACTTCTGTGAAAGACCTGTAATGCAGGTTGACCATGGTTCAATTAAAATGAAATGCTGCTATCGCTTTGTCGAAGCATGTTATGTGTTGCTGTCAGGTTCATTAATAATTACCTTCGTCCGTAATTATCAATAACTGCAGGAAGACATCTTATTCAATTATTGACATTTAATTAAATAGAAATGGATACAACAGGTAAAAGCCTCCGGAAGGGAGAGTTACAGCAAGTGTCCCTTACAACTTCCGAACGTCTCCTCGAATAGACATTTTCGTCCTATTCTTATGGTCACAAGTTACAGAGTTGTTGATCATTCCATCACGTATGAGTAAAAACAACATCTGGGACTACAATAACAATCAAGGTATTTTACTAATAACAAAAAACAGGGACTAGACCTAACAACATTTAGATTAGAGTAATTATACAACCTCCTTGACCTAAGAATCATATAATATAATCATAATCATATAATCGTTACATACAGAAAAACCCGAAGTGTACGGTTACATAACGATAACAATATTCTTGTTATTGTCCGAATAGCCCTGTCCTCGTCACCAAGGGCCCACCAAATCTCAAGGACCCAGATTGGGTGGATTGTTTGTATAACCATCCTGGAACAGGCTGTCTAGGTTAAAGATGACTTGGTGTGACCTTAACACTTTTGAAAAACAGAAAGAGAATGATTTAACAAAGTAATGAATTAATACAGAGAAAAGAAAGAGAATGATTTAATAAAGAAATGAATTAATATAACTATTATAATAGTAAAACAGAATAAACCCAACAGTTGCTCTATCAGTTAAAGAATTTCCTCTACATTTTTTTATTCCTGTAGCTGAATGATTGTCTTTTGTCTTACCCTTTTATATCCTGTATGGTCTGTCTAGTCACTATTTCCTGTCTTTTCCAAGCATCATTAATCATAAAACAGGCTGGTCACTTGAAAATTTAATTAATCTGGATAACGCAGCTAAACAGTATGTGCTCTTAAATAATTTAGTAAATTAATGGTCCAAAACTGAGATGTTCATCATTCCAGTCTATCGCTATGATGTCATTGAAATGCACTTGAGAGCCTGTGAGAGCAGTCAGCAGCCAAAAGATGCACATTAAAAACGGGCAACGATTTGGATAAAAAGAACCTTTATAGTATAACAAACCCAGGCTCTTCTGAGTTACATACATACACTTCTATTTTGACAGGTACTGTCTACGTATTAAATCTGTAAACTGTTATTTCCAGATACGTTAAATATCTTTGTGAATTTTGTGCATTTCTCTTGAACAGAGACACTGGAAGCCTTATGGTATTTTACCACTTACTTGGTGTGAAAGATCCAGCACGGATGTTGACATTGGTGACCTACTTAGTGCCAGTGTGCACATATTTTCAAGTCCTGACGTAGCAGGATATTATGTCATAAATGGTGATCTTATCCAAGATGAGATGTCATTGACAACAACAACAACAACATTCAATTTAGGCTGAGTAAAGAACAGTTTGAAAGCACCCTTAAACAATTCAGGTCTGTTTAGTTTTTATCTTAGAATAGTTTAGTTTCTATTCGTTTTTTTGTCTGAGGATATTTCCATGTCTTCTGCAGTATATGAACATGAATCAAACTTTGTATTTTGAATAATGTTGCTCGTATGACTCTTGCTGAATAGTAAAATTCATGCTGTACATCATGGTGATTATACTTACTTAACAAAATGTGATCACATATATACACCTTGACAGTATGATAGCACTTTACACATCATTAGGAAACCACTCACCTTCACTTGAATCTTCTATAAGGTTTTTATCAAGGATTATGTCAACGGGTGAATATGCATTTATAGGAGACGCTTCCAAGTCTGTTAAGAGGAAATTATGGTATATATGGAATCCCTGTTAATTGCAAAGGTTTGGAGGTATGACACTTTGCTATTTAATGTTGGAGGAAGGCAGGTACTAGCAACCTCTTAATGGCTGAAAAAAAGTGTTTAGTTAGGTATCTTGTTTTTGTACATCCTATATTTATTGTTAAAACAAGGGACAATACATTGGGTGTTTTTATGGTGTTTGGACCAAAGAAATATTTTAACAGTTCTACTAAAGTAGCTCACCATAAAGGATACAGCCTGGGTTTTCATTATAAGGCATGCATCAGCCTCTCTGTGGTTCCTTTCTTTCTCCCTCCTTTCTGCGGCTTTGAATTTTCAGTTCATTTCATCCCAGAGGCAACTCCAATAAATGGTCTGCTGTGCTTTTCAACAAAGAGATGACCAGGGTGATGTGAAGGAATTTTATTTTACAGGGTTTATGACCATTGTCAAAGCGTGTTCAGTTTTTCCTTTTTTCTCACCAAGTAAAATAATCCTCAAACTCTTTTACTTGTTGTTATATTCGATTTTTTTTTTACATCCAATTCATAGCTGAAATGACCAAAATCATCTCAAAATATCAGTCATTTATATTTTTAAGACTATTATTCAAACCTCTGCTTAGGGAAACGTTTGCACCATCTCATATCGTTTTCTGAACCGCTCTATCCTCACTAGGGTTTTTCTTTAATTTTTACTGCTAAGGTTACTTTATGTCAATTCCACTTTCTTTGCATACAGATTTTTATTATACTCTATATTTTGTCTGATAATAATTCCATGTCTCCAGCAGTATATGAAAAGGAATCAAACTTAGTATTTTGAATTATCTTGCTTGTATGATGACTTCTTCCGAATAGTTACATTCATATTCCATCATACTGTTGTTGATCGATATCTGCTGTCCACTTAAGTCCAATTGTTTGTGATTTCACCTACTCTTTTTTTTTATTTTTATTTTTTTTTTACCTTGTGCTGAAGATATGATTGTAACCGACACATGCATATATCATCAACAAATACAGTAATAATAATGCATTTTGTTTATATAACTCTTTTATAATACTTTATATTATATATGATTCAGCCACATTATCACACGCACACACACACACTTTTTTTCTTTAATGTTTCAGTTTTTGACAACTGAATCCTGATTCAACATTACTGGTTAACATTGAAATAGGAAGGAACTTTTTTTCAATAATACTCAATTTAAAAAAAGTTATATTATGTTATATCTGCCTACCTAATAGGAGTAAAAAGTCCCCTAATTTGCAATAAGAGCATCATTTTTGCGGTAACCATACACCTGTGCACATCTGGTTGCCATGGTAGCTACACACAATATAATGTATTAGAATGTTTACCATTGTAATGCTGAGCTCTTCAGCAAGATGCTCTTATACAATATGCACAATTTTATGGAGCTTTAATAAATTGTTCATGAAAAAACTTTAGTGTTTTTGGTGCAGTGCCCCCTAATCACTCTTATTCTTGACATGACTTGCCCACAGGGCAGTAATGCCTGGAATGGTGATGTTTCGGCGGCGCTGGTCAGTCGGCAGTGATGACCTGGTGCTGCCTGCCCTTTTCCTGTTTCTGCTACACTGCATTTGGTGAGCCTGTTTTCGTCATCAGCATTACCTATTTCCTAAGTAGGGGATAAATAAAATGTAGTCCATTCTAATCTTTGTTGTTAATTGAATTGTTTTTTTGGGGGAGTATCTACTCTACATGTGTCACAATTTTACTGTGGTGTCATTTTCAGGCTGGTAGTTCTGTCCGTGGTTCTGTTCGGCCTTCCCTATGGGTCTGACCAGTCCTGTTCTATAACACTGGTGGACCATGGTCGAGGATACCTAGGCATATTGGTCAGTTGCCTTATCTGTGAGAGTGCCATTATGTGGTTGAGTATGAGAGGCAGTATCCTCTACACACAGCCCAGGGAAGCTGTGCAATATGTTATATATATCCGACTGGGTAAGTTACGTCACTTAGATATATATACATATATCACCTTATTTATACTTCTACTTCACTTTGTTCTATGTTTTTATTTTGGGTGAAAAAATAGTTGATTTTTTTCCCAATTGATTTTTTTTCCCTTTCTTCAGCCATTCTCCTGGTGGAGCTTGTGTATGCAGTAGTTGGAATTGCCTGGCTTGTTCAGTATTATCAGCCTTGCTCAGATGTCACTGCCAAAAACCTAGCTTTGGGTGAGTCAAACGCAAAGTCAAGGTAGATTATTACATCCCACTGGTATTAATTATATTTATAATCCTTCATCATCTGTGGCTCCATATGGATATATTTGGTAATTCAACTCCATAGGATTTGTGTTTCTAACAGCATGTATATTTCAAATACAATTTGTACTGTAGAATGCTTGGTACATAGTGTACATCTACATTAATCTATCGTTTGATTTGACTGTAATGTTATATAAATATTTTTACATTCTGTTTTAGGAATTGTTGCATGCAACTGGCTAGTGATATTCAGCGTCTGCATTACCCTTATGTGCACATTTGATCCGACCGGTCGCACATTTGTCAAACTGAAAGCAACTCGTCGGCGTCAACGAAACCTTACAACGTACACGCTAAGGTAAAAACAATTCTGTTTCTTTGTTTGAAAAATCCATATCCCTATTGTAGTCTGTATTTGGCTTAGCTAACTATTTGCATCTCATCTATAGGCATCGACTTGAGGAAGGCCAGGCCAGCAGTTGGAGCAGGAGACTAAAATTTTTCATGTGTTGCACTAGAGCGCAGGACACACAATCAGTGAGTCACGTCAATTCATTTTACTGAATTATAATGTCTTTTAATACATACACAACGGTACACAGTGGGTCCTCAGTTTACAAAGGTACTGGCATATAATGTTTCAATGTTATGAATTACATAAATATGAAGCTTATTCGCCGATCAGATGTCAACAATGGATTTTTTAATTGAATTTTATCATAATGTTTTCTAGTACTTATTTGATTTAACATGTTATTTTTTGCTTGTTAAAGGGTGTTTGGGATATTCTGTTGATATACCGTATTTTCTTTTTGCTACTTTTTTCATGGTTGTGTTAGGCCTGCGACTTATGTCTTTTTATTTTTTTACTCTGATTATGTCGTTTTTTTTTAGGGTTTAGTTATCCGAAATACTCTTAATTTGTTACACTTAACAGGTGCCTATTTTGTCTGGGGTTTTTCTTATTTTACTATTACTTTAACGTGTCATGTTTGTTCTTTGTTATCGTATATATTAAAATGCAGCCCCCTAAGAATGCGATTTATACTCCATTGTGAACCATTAACCATTATTTTTGGCACTTGCGTTTTCACCCGCTTTATTAATCGCCTCTGCTTCTTACCTGCTTCGGTTTACGTCCACCTCCTTCCCGCTGCTTTTTTTTAAAATACTAATCATTTCCATCACTGTATCTAATTTCTTCCTCATCTCTCCAAAGAAATACCAGTCATTGTATCTTGACGTTCAGTGACAAGCTCATTTTTTTTTTTTTAATCACAAATGCCAAGGAGTCCTCCTCGAACGGAGGTCAAATGTTGTTTTTGTGAGACAGCCAATGGAAGGATAGCGGAGTGTAGGGAGATTGTCAATCATAACACAATGCTGCAGCAAATATTTCAAAATAAAATAACAGATTGAGGAAATATATTTACGTTTTGTGTGATTTCATAACTTGGGTCTTGGTTTTGTAATCGGAACATTTCATATATAGAACCACTTGTAAGTAGAGGTATCACTGTACATTATTTTCAGATGGCATAAGTACTTAATGCTATTTATTGTATCGTGTTATACTTGCGGCTAGTTGAGGGTTTACTTTTATTCTGGTGTGAGTTTGGAACGTTTTCTCTATTTATTCCCTATGGTTGATTGATTGTCAACCAGTTCAGGGCTTACCCTGGCTCATGCCAAAAATCAGCTGGCATAGGCTGCACGAGCATGCCTGCACCCTATCAATAATCAGTCGTGTAGAGAATTGATGAGTGTGTCATTTTCAATCAAAGGAAGTGAAACTGGATAATTCCCCAGAGCACACTTGAGGATCTCTCACTCTCTTGTAAACCAAAGACCCCGTGTATCGATCTTTAAATGTGTCAGAAATGCATAGCATAGCATTCCCTAACATTTGCTGTTGTCGTCTGCAGGATGCATATTCAGAAGTGGCAAGCCTTTTTGCAGAATTCTTTAGAGATTTGGACATTGTTCCTAGTGATATTATTGCTGGCTTGGTTCTCCTGCGTCAAACACAAAGGTCTAAAAGATCATCTATCCTTGACCAGGTACGATAATGTATTCATAACACTCATTTAAAATGATGTTTTTCACATGCCGTGACCCTTGTGAGAATAAGTGATACAGAAAAGCAAGGAATGTTATGCACACGAGCCTTAAGAAGACAGTAAATAAATACTAGTACTTATTGTAGACAAAAATAATCAATGATTATTTGAAATAACGTTGTTGTTGTTGTTGTTTTTCACCCAACAGAGTAGCAATGATATTTTAGCCTTCCTGTCTGGTATGCCTGTCACTCGAAACACCAGATATCTGGATCTTAAGAACTCGGTGAGTCTTAAGCTCTATATATGGTGAACATATGAATAGATGAATGTAAATCTGAACAATCTTCTCCTTCACACTGCCCACTTAAGTCAATACTATTACAATACAGAAACCCCTCATTAACAATTTTGTTGACCTGGACAAAGATCTGATATTCTATTTTTCCTCCCTCATACGGTTAATGGTTTAATACGCTGAATGGTGTAATTGTATTTCCTTGTTATTGTCTCTTACTTGTGTCCCTATATATTTTTTATTATCATGCAGACTGAGATGGGGATGTACAAGGATGTGTGCTACTACATGCTCTTTGCTCTGGCTGCATATGGTTGGCCCATGTACCTAATGAGAAAGCCAGCCTGTGGACTGTGTCGCCTTGTTAGCACCTGCCCGTAAGCACGCAAAAAAAAAAACCTGCACAATTTGTAGTTAGTTTAACCTATGTGGCACATATCTAAGGATGATATTTTCACATTTATCAACACTTGCCAAATTGTAATCCTCTGAGAATGAACTGATCAAGTATTCTTACACAGAATGCAATGGATTAAAGTATTTTACATACATTATAATTTCCTTTTGTGCATCTTCATATTTTCTAATCTTGTTCTATCTTGTTTTCTTTTTTTTTTTTTCTCTTCTCAGCTGCGCAACTGTGTCAAGCTCACGTTTGTCCCAGTCAGTGACAGTGGAGGAGGACAATTGTTGTGGTTGTAATGTTTTAGCCATACGCAGACAATTCTTGGACCGGGAATTGAAGCAAGTTCAAATAGTCTACACTTCCTGCCATGATGCGGTTTGTATTCTATCATAATTGCAATTGTAGTTTCTGAGTATGTACTCCCTCTATTTTATCAGTTCCTGTTTTTATGAAGAAATGTTTAAGTTTCTACTGTAAAATGAAACTGCTAGACTGGCACTTCACCTTTAAAAAAAAAGAAAAAAAAAGTGAATTAATAGGTTGCCTAAAATATTCACAGTTCAGTTCGATACCTACAGACATTTCAAACACTTGAAAGCAAATGTAGGACCAGACTTAAGTGTGACTAACAGAAGTTTGTAAGTTAAAGACCAGGTCTGATGTGCCACGTGTTAGAATTTCCACTGCTCTGTTGTTTCCACCATTGTAGAGTTCCAACTTTGTCTGGTATTAACATCGACACTAAAACAATTTGACAGGGGACTCATGGCAGATGTTTCCATGATTTAGCAGCTGCATAAACACGTTAAATCATCAAGAACAAAGTCACACATCAAATAAACAATTTGAATTATGCCAACTTGGCTTTCTCACAATGGAAGTACATTCTGTTACGTGACAAATGAAGCTTCAATACAAGATAATTGGGTGAGACAATTAACCTATAAAAATACAATCGCAATTTTTAAGTTTAATGGCACACTCTCATGGACTTTTACGCACAGTTGAATGATAGAAACCTGTTAAACACTTGAAAACAAACGATCAATACTCGCGCAGATCTATAAGAATTAAAGTTATCTTATTTTTGGAAAAATTTTGGCTTAATGCCTGTGACTTTCTTCTGCATGTTTAATTTAGATAAGTGAAACCTCACTGAAAGTAATGCATACAATTAATAACAAATAATGCATTCAATTCTGCAGTCTATCCTTGCTGTAACTCTCAGCTCTTGTCTAGTATATATATTTTTGTCTTCTATACATCTTCCAGGTGTACGAGACTCCCTTTTTTGTGGCAGTAGATCATGAAAAGAAGAAGGTTATCATCAGTATCAGAGGAACATTGTCACTTAAGGTGAATATTACTATTGTCCCTACAAAGTTTTAAATCTCAAACTTGTTCTACCTTTGTCTTTTGTCATTGTGGTTTCATAATATCAAAGCAGTACTCTGATTTAAAATGTCCTGTATGTTTAAATAGAATGTGTATGTATATATGTATATATATGTGTGTGTGTGTGTGTGTGTATATACATACATACATATATATGTATGTACTGTTGCAGTACTATATAGTTTAACCACATGTTTTCTCTCCTTATTTTAATCCTCAGGATGCATTGACTGATTTAACGGGGGATTCTGAGCGTTTACCAGTGGAGGATCAGCATGGGACTTGGCTTGGTCACAAGGTGAGAGCAAAAACATTTCAGATTTATTAAATTGCAAAACTGCAAACCTCCGTCGACTCCATTTCAGGAGTACCCTTGTCCCATTTCCTGTGTTTTCTAGAGTGAATGTAGTTCAGGCAAACTCTACATTGGCTCCAGCATCCCCTGCGACCCTTGTTAAGATAAAGCAGTTCAGAAAATGAATGAATGAATACATTAGAACATAATAAGCAATACAGAAAATTGATGGTTTACTTTGAGACTTGTGCTGCAGAATTATATCTTATATTGTACTACATTTAATCTTTCTGCCTTTCATCATAGGGAATGGTGTACTCAGCAGAGTACATTAAGAAGAAACTGGAGCAGGAAATGATATTGTCACAAGCTTTTGGAAGAGACTTGGTATATTGGCACATTCACAATCATTGTCTGCATGATTAATGGATCATATATCAATGTAACTGTTCATAACAATGCTAGTGTTGTTTGAGCCATGTAATAACAGCATAATGGTAATGAAGTCTGGAAGAAAAGTATTTTTACTATGGCAGTGTGATGATTCACGTCATCTCTTATAGAACAAGGGCACCATGCATTATGGACTGGTGATAGTAGGCCATTCACTTGGTGCCGGCACTGCTGCTATTCTCTCTTTCCTACTGAGACCTCAGTATCCCACACTTCACTGCTACTCTTATTCCCCACCCGGTGGCCTTCTTAGGTAAGTATCTATTGCACATAATGTAGCTTTTGACAGTTATGGACAACAAACTTTTGGAAGTAATGCCTTTTTAAATGAGTAACTTTTGTCTAAAATAAATACCATTCATCCCACAGTATTTTTATTCTCATGCTGAAAAATAGATACACATTGTCAATTAGGTACAATGTCATCTCAATTTCACATACAATAATCACTTGAATAGCGTCGTTAATGTTGACCAGTCATAGCCACGATAATCGAAAAATCAGAAAGTAAGGTCAACCCTATTATAACTTCCTATTTTTTTCTCTTCAGTGCTGAGTGACTTCCGCTTGCAAGTTTCCCTGTGGATTTTCACATTGGATGAACTTAAAAAATAATAATGTATATATATTTTTAGAATAATTGATAGCAGAAATAGTAGATATATCTATGATTTACAGAACCAAATTGAACTAACCATCAGAATGGACCGTCACACATTATTCTTGGTTACTAATTAAGCATTGCTGACTTTTAAGCCGATTTTGCACATAATATACTCAAATACCTATTTCAACCTTGTGTTTGGAGGAAGCTGTGGTTAAGAGCATGTATTGAAAATAATAAAACACCAGACAACATGAATGAGTCTGAATGATAGTAGTATCCCTGAAATGTACATAATTATTAACCGAATAGGTTTTATCATTGGAAAAAAAATGTAGTGTTAGGATATGAAGGTAATTTTATTTCAGAGATTGGATGACTTGCTTAAATTGCATTGACTTCATGAATTCAATTACACATTTTCGCCCTACTCGCCATGAAGTTTTCTAATTACTTGTTGAACTGTGTGATATTGCATTAGACAGGTCGTAAAGCCTATTGAATGAATCTGTCTGTTGTGCTTATATTTCAAATCACACCCTCTATTCAACTAGTGGGGATGCCATGGAGTACTCCAAAGAGTTTGTCACCTCAGTAGTTTTAGGCAAAGACCTCGTGCCAAGGTAATCATTTTCCTTGTAGATTGGAATTCAGTTTTTTTTAGAGTCATACACTTGCTCAGAAGAATTTTTTTTTTCTAGGCTGGGCTTGTGTCAACTGGAGGGATTTCGTCGACATCTGCTAGAAGTCTTACAGAAAAGTAACAAGCCAAAGGTAGGCTACACTTTATATCATCTCTACTGGACATTAATGTAACATGGATTTGCAAACATTATGGACTGTAAAATATTCAAAATCCTTAACTGCAAAATGCAGTATTTCATGGATGGAACTGGTTTGTGTTTTTATTGCCACAGTGGAGGATCATTGTGGGAGGCACCAAATGCATCCCAAAATCTGAGCTTCCTCTTGAGGAGGAGGAACCCCCATCTCAGCAAACGGCACCCCCCAGCAGTCGTCTGTGGCTCCACCCCAGTGACCTCAGCATCGCCCTCTCAGCCTCAACCCCCCTCTACCCTCCTGGCCGAATCATCCACGTGGTGCACAACCATCCACCAGAGACTTGGTGAGAGTTCATTTCAGAGATCCACGCTTCTCTATTTTGTGTCAGAAATTCACTCTGGCTACCCTGTGTTTTTTTTTTTTTTGACTCCGTCACCTCAAGTGGTGGGCAACCACCAATTTAAGTTTTTTAACAGAGAATGGATGGTGAACAATGTGTATTTAAGCAGATGTTGCAGTTGGTATTTTCCTGTATTCCTAACTGCATTTAGATTTTTTTATTTGGCCACTTATACTATAATTGCCTCTTAAACTTTGCTGCTTTGATGAGTTATTCTAAGCGAGCTTTCGTTGGTCACATTAGCATTATTCCCTTCATTAATGCCTTATGCTCTTAAATTTTGATGCTTTGATGGGTTATTCTAAGCGAGCTTTAGTCGGTCACATTTGCATTGTTCCCTTCATTAATGCATCCCTCATGTTGTCTCAAAAACAGTGAGGTGGATGTTAGATTAATCTACAGTAGTACCTCGAGATACGAGCTTAATGCGTTCCGGAACTGAGCTCGTATGTCGATTTAACAAGTAACTCAAATGAACGTTTCCCATAGTAATGAACTAAAAACAAATTAGTTTGTTCTAACACTGAAAAAACACCAAAAATAGATTATTGGATTGGATTTTTTTTTATTTTTTCTAATTCACCATGCATTAACGAAGTAACAAATAACTAGTGGTTTAATAGTACTAAAAGTAGACGGAGGGACAAGAGAGGGACAGAAAGAAAGAGGAGGTGGGGAGAGATATTTTGCATGGCAATGCGCTCCTAACATAACAAACAAATTTAAATAAACTGGGATTACGATGCAGACACTAAAAAAATAATTTTATGTAACCTTAAACTAAACTTAATCCTAATTTTGTTTTAAATTTTCATACATTTCTTCTCCCGGGTTGGCTCTATTTGCCCCGCCTTCACCCTGACCTGCAGATGCAATTTATCGAGGGTTGTTTGCTTTTGTCTTCCCTTTAAAATATTCCGAAAATGATGCACACAAATGTCCTCACAGTATGATAACGCACGATCACTTGCCAACTTGCCCGGGAAGTAGTACTTCTCTCATATTAGCGAACAAACTCCGACATTCACATTGACTAACGGGGAAAAGAAAACACTGAAAAAAATGCAATGCTCCGCCCAGTGCTCGTAGAGACATTACACGAGGGAGTTGCGACCAGAAAGACAGTTTCCATTATGTTCTTATGAGCAGCCTCTCACGTCCGCTGTATCCTCGTATATCAAAATTTGTCTCGTATCTCAAGATAAATATTTGCCTGAAATTTGACTCGTATGTCAAATTGCTCGTATGTCAAAGTATTACTGTATTTGTTTATTTTGCCCTATTGATTTGGTTAAAAAGAATCTTTCACACTCTCTTGTAGCTGTGGGCAGGAGGAACCAACTTACTCGGCTCTTTGGGGGGACAACAAGGCCTTCAATGAGGTCATCATATCGCCTGCCATGCTTAATGAGCACATGCCTCATATGGTGATAGAGGGTCTAAACAAGGTCAGTTTTCGCCATGCACATCCTGGTGGTTTGTCTTAACTTACGTGGTGTTGGCTTGTCATGGGAATTATTATCTAATTGCTGAGTGAAGGTGTTTGAATGGTATCCAGCAATGTTCAAAATTGAAATATCCATCCTTAATCTTCATCTTTCCTGTCATTTCCTTTTACCCACATTGCACTAATAGCAAAGCATGGGAGTCCTTCCTTCTCTTCTGTTTGATTCGATGGCAATGTTTGACAATGTGTTTTGGTGTCAGGGTGCTGAATTCTGTTTGCATGGGGAGAAACCACTTGGTGTATTGCCCATTCTTACGCCTATACCGAGTTAAATTTGTGGTGATGGTTCGATTAGGTGACGATGCCACCTTATGAAGATGTACAGTGGTATGGAAAAGTGTCCCCTCCTTTTCAAAGTCATTTTTTGGTGTACTTTTCCCACTTTAATGTTTATTATCAGACTATGATAACCGAAGTAAATTAAAATGCTGGACCTAAACAGGAATTCCATATCTTAAACACACAAAAATCACAGTGGAAAAACTGATTTGGCCTCCCATTGGTAAATTTATTTTTCATTATTTTTCATTCTCACTAATGACCTGTTTAGAAAGTATTTTTTTCTCATTAATAGCATATAAAACTGATTAGGCCCAGACTCTTTAAGCAAACATCTCCCACCAAGGGCACAGTGGTGACCTGGATAACATTTACAGAACTTTCAGGCTACTTAGTTAAGGTCAGTGTTCACAACTCAAAAATATAGAAGATACTTGTGGAAAAAATGACATGCCTGGCAGAGTTGCAAGCGTAAAACCGCTGGTCAACTAAAGAGCATGAGAGCTCAGTTTACGTTTGCAAAAAGAAAGGCGGTAAAGTGACGAAAAGAAAATGTAAGTTTTGGAAGGTTTGTGCCTTTTTAATACTTGTGTCACAACCATCTTATTTTATAAAGAACGTTTTCACATCAACTCTAATAGTGTGATGGTGGAAAGCTGCTTTGCTATAGATGATTGATTGTTTATAGCCTGATTTGCTATGACGAAACAATCGGTTGGGCATTGTTTGGTGAGCTGATTACACATGGTTTCTTCAGCAGGATGGTGATCCGAAACACACCAGTAATGTAGGAATGGCTTTAAGCATGAAAGGAAGGTTTTGGATGAGTTTGATTCGATTGAAATTATGCAGCACAATCTCCATAGAAGGCCATTCATTTTCAAACTCTCCACTATTGCTGAATTAATACAAACCAACAAGGAAGAGAAGGCTAGAATATAATCTCTACACTGATGTGAAAGAGCCAGCTATCGAAACTCTCTCTTAGTTATTGCTGCTGAGGGTGGCCCCACTTAATTGGGGAAGAATGCTGCAGATCAGAAGGTGCAATAAAAAGTCTAGGGGAGAGAATTTCCATTGGATACTTAGATGCTTCATTATCTGTTATTTCCATGATTCGTATTCTTAAACATTAAAGTGCGGACGCCATGCATAAATATAAGAATTTGAAAAGAGTGGGACATACATTTTCCCTATATTCTATACTCTTATTGAAGTGTAGCACTATGTGATTGTGTGCGAAACCTCTGATGTGTCTACAGGTGCTGGAACCATGTAATCCTCTGTGTGAGCGAGAGTCTCCGGAAGTGGAGGCGCTTGGGGTCTATCAGCCTACCAGTGGCACCACTGTGCACTTAACCCCGAATGTAGAGTCCTACACTAACAGTATTGCCCATGACCCATCTTCCCCCAACTATAACGACCTGTTTGGCAATGCCTCCCTTACAGAAACCGACTTGGCCGATCTCCCTTCCGTCTTTTCGTCTTCTTTTAAGGACGTTGTTAATCCATGTCACCTCCAGTCAGCATCTCTTTCAGTTCCAGAGAATTTATGCATTCCAACACAAACCCAAACCCACCCATCTTACTCTACCCTTATAGTGGATGCAATTCCCAATCCTGAAATCTTGCCCATTGAGGTCAGAGAAAACAAATGTAGTAAAGATGGTCAAAGAGTCAAAATTCAACAAGATATCTGTAGTTGAAAGACTGTATGGCGTTCAATGTTATCCTTAGCCTTTTTTGGGTCTATTTCATGCTTTTTGGGATTTTGTTCTCACTTCTGGCAACAGTCATGTGTGCTGTCTGTGCATGTGGACTTACACAGAGCTACACAAATGAATTTAAATGCGCTAATTATATTACTGACAAGTCTTGATGATACTGTGAAAATCTCAGTGAGATCGTTTTTCTTCCATTTGAAAGGAGCAAATTCTTTCTCTGAGACATTTGACTTTCACAGCCTTCATTGTGAGTCTTTTGCACATAGAAAGTTATGACTGGGGGCAAGAACAAGTTCAGGCAACTTCCCCGGAATATTAAAAAAAAATGCATTCCAGAGAGCAAATGACTCTTATATTGCATTTACTAAAGGTATTCCTCGCTCTATAGTGCAATTCAGCCTAACATAGAGAGCATACTGGGTAAAAAAAAAAAAAAATAGGATTTCTTCTTGCATCTTTCCTCCTCCAAAACCCACATTCAGCATTTTATTGTTTTCTAGGCTTTTGCATGTTTGGGCAAGTGATGTGGCATGGAACTCCTCTACTTTCTCCCTCTAACACGTTTTCTTTTGTTCACAAAGCTTCCATGGTAATAATGCCTTCTAAACTCACTGCACTTTCTTTCACAGATGGGTTTTCATTTGTATGGCACTTGTCTTTTTTCTCTATCTTTCCTGGAAACCGTCAAGTCTCAAGATTAGGAAAAACGATGGTGCTTATTGTTAATGCTCATTTATTAAATTATTACCCCCATTTTCTGCCTAGAAACGGGAGAGGGTTTTTTTCAAACAGAAATAGGATGTAGTGAACCTTTCATACTGTATGTTAAATAACTGTACTCAAGCACTGTTATATAATTGAAGCACAAGGAGTTTGCAGATATTGCAAGTCGTCCTTGTCCATTTAGTGCTTGTCTTTGTTAGTTTGCTTTCTGACTGTAGTTCTGCTGTTTTATTTTGCTCACTGTTCTAAATACCTGCAGGTTGTCATTTGCAGCAATCTTGCACGAGCGAGCCACTGGCAAGATCTAGCGATAGTATAACAAAGCTGTGTTTATTTGCAAACCTGCTCTTTGACTGATTATTCCCTTCTCTGAACATTTCAAATTTAAGTATTTACTATATGCATCATTCTGCAATTTTCTATTTTTGTGCTCACATTTGCATGTCCGCTCCCATTTTTTTCCCTAAATCAGTCATTTTTTTTACCTTATTAAAGCCAACTGCATATATATGTATATGTTTAAATGTTGTGTTGATGTTCTAGTGAGGTTTGTTGTAAATTGTATATACAGTCCTGCAATCATATGCTCGTATGCTGTTTCCTCAAATACTGTAAGACTCCTGAAAATATTCCTTAGGCTTACATGACTCCACAGTGGGTGTTTAATGTCAGTTGGAGTAGGCGTAAGATCACCTTTAGCATGCACTTACATTTATCTCAGCCATCATGTATTATCACAATAAATGCTTTACAGTATCTGTAGTTATACATAGCATGGAATTTAGACACACTTGCTGGTTAAAGCCATTATAAACAATTGAACCTTAGTATCCATTTATCCTTCTTGTAAATTGGGTGAGTATTTCTAGGCTATTGGTGATAGGAAAGTATACAGTAGACGGTGCATTTGTTATTGGTAAATACTAGATAACGTGATTATGAGGAATCAATTGTGCTACTTTAAAAACTGTTGTGTAGAAATTGAGTTTTGTCAGTGTTCATCCTCCTTTTGTTTCCGTTGACTTTATTTTAACTCTTCAGATGAAGCAGTTCCTACAGTCATGTGTGTACTTTTGTGTTGGTAACAGGTCCTGGAGAACTACAACAAAGGGAAAACAGCTTTGCTCTCCGCAGCCAAGATCATGGTGAGCCCGACAGAAGTGGACTTGAACCCTGAGAGTGTGTTCATGGCAGCATCTTCAACAGCCCACCAGCCAATGCCTACAGCCCACCACCGCAGGAACAGTAGTGTTCGGTGAGTAACGTTGTGGGTGTTTTGTGGACTAAAATATTTAGCGTCCTCCATAACGTATTGATTTATAGAAACTGAAAAGGCAATTTTAAAAAGTGTAAAAAAAAAACTAGTTTTTGTGAGGTGGCAGATTAATGACAAAATACACCGGATGTATCTTCCTTAATCTCTTCATAAATGGGAAAACTAATTTAGTCAAAGAATCAATCATATTTGCACTGCTGTGATGCTTCCAATTTAGATGGGAGATATAAGAAAATTATTTTTTTATGTAAATTATTGGCTCAAGAGTATTTGCCTGCCTCAGTGTGAAATTATACCAAGTAAATTTAGCGTTTTTTGCCTTATATATTTGGCTCAGCAGAGCATCTGGAATAAACACAATAAATAAATATACAAAATTGTTCATGGGTAATTTATGTATTTGGGCAACTAGCTGACAAAGCGTAAGTCAGGAGAAATGAGAGTTAAAAATATATTTTTCTTAAACTATTGTTTTTTTTGCATAAATATTTTAGAAACATGCATTTTTAGCACAATCTGTTAATAGTTGGGCTAAGAAGCATGCCTTTATAAGCACTCATACAGTATCACTCATCAATTTCAAACCAGCATTACCTGCTACTAATTTCTACTCTTGTTTTTTTCAAACTTGTAATTCCTGTCTGTTTTGTTTGGTTGTTGTTGTTTGGTTTACAAAAAAAGACAAAAAACATTATTACGGTAAGAGGAGCATGTGATCACTAACTCTTCATACTTTGCACCATTTTCTCATGCACGCATGCACACTGTCCCACAGTGCAACGTACGGTAGTATTCAGCTCAATCCAAGCCCTCTCTGGTTCCGTCCCTGTCTGAAGTCTGTGTTTTGATAGTAGTAGTTGATGTTACCTTTTCCTACTTTAGAAGCACTACATAGGATGTTGACCTACCACACTCCTTTCAGTCTTTCTCCTCTGGGCTTACTAATGCAAAACTTCCATATGGACAAAGGTATTGAGACAATATACCAATTATGATAGCAGGATGTGAAAATGGAGCCAAATATTTTAACTTCTCCCAGCAAGAGGTTCTCCTCTCAGGTAGAAATTATATAGTCAGTAAGAGAGCCTGGCTAAAAAACTATAAACTATGTTGAGGGCCTTTGTTGGGAGCCTAGAAAGGTTTAAAGTTTTGATGTGCACTGCACTTTTGTATTTAAAGTTCTGGGTCATATGGTCTTCTCGCACCCTTATGTCCCAAAACCTTTTTCCATATTGCAACGTACAGTCAGTCTATGTTAAAACGATGACCATTTGCCATTTGTTTCCTTCTTAAAACCCTCCCTAGTACAAATAGTTGATTTATGACAATCTTGTCCTGTTGTTAGTCCTGCTTCCCTGTCACTCCTATCCTTTCTTGTTCTCTCCTCTAGTTCCTGTGCCCATTCTGAAATATCTCTGGATGGTTTCTCTGAGTGTCCTCCTCCTCCAGTTCCCGTAGTGTTGCGTGGAGCCCGGGAGCGGCTGACTGTGGAGCTTAGGGACCATAAAGCTCCATTGGCTGTGATGGAAAGCCTGTCAGATGCCGAATCTGTCTATAGCCTTGATTCCAGGCGCTCTTCTGCTGCGCTCAGAGGTTCTCCAATGCTTAGTAGCCTCCCGTTCCCTTTAGATGCACCTATTCCTGAAGAGAATCCATCTCTCAGCTCTCGCACTGAACTGCTCGCTGCCGACTGCCTTTGCCAGGCAACACCGGAACACCTAGGAGAGATTGGGCCTTTCTATACATCTTTGGACCCCGTATCGATTCCAGAATATTCCATGCAGCTATCCCCTGCCACACCTCGGTACAGTGGACGTTATTCCCCTGAGGCTTTCAACACGGAGCCTGCCGTATACCTTCGAGATCCATCAGTGTCGGAACAGATGCCGGACGTATACAGCCCAGATAGCACTCCTGAAGGCCCCAGCAGCCCACAAATTACTTTGAGAGCAATGGATGGCAAACAGGAAGAGTGGGAGCTCAGCACCGAGACCAGATCAGCAATTTCCCCTACCCCGCCTCAGATATCAAATGGAAACCCCAGCCGAACTGTGCTAGAATTTGCCCAGTACTTGGACTCTTTGTTTAAACTAGATGGCAGCAGCTCACCTCCAATGGATCTATCTGATGGAGAGTCTGAGTCAGGACGGGGATCTCTTGGGCATATTGAATGCGTGGGAGATGAACCTGATGACAAACGGCTTCTGGCCAGAGCAACGTTGGAGCCGAATCTGGTACCCAAGCCCCCACGCACGTTTGCTGGATCTGCTGACCCTTCTTCTGGCATCTCTTTGTCACCCTCCTTCCCTCTCTCATCTTCTGAGGAACTCAACGATCTTTCGCCCGGTGAAGGTGGACCACCTGTTATTGACTCGATACGAACATCTATCCCTATCCATTGTCCTGAAGAGAACACTGTGTCCTCTATGGTCTAGTCCACTATTGCAAACTCTTATGCTAAATGGAGTGGGATGATCACCCCCGATTAAAAAGAAAAAAAGACAGATAAAGGAAATATGGTGAAAATATTAAGAAAAAAAACATCACAGTATGTGCATGCAATGGAATGTAGTCAATCATCAGAGACCTAATGACAGAGCTTGATATTATATTTCATCAATAATATCCATTCTTCAGGTGTCCCTCCACCTCACTTGAACTATGTTTATGGCATTTTCACACTATTGCAATGAGTACAAAAAAAGATACCTCTCTGCATGCCAGGAGGCTGTGCTGCTTTTGGGTAGAAATGAACAACTGTAGCTTCACAAATGCCGTTGCAAAACAATGTCGCGAGACATTTCAGCCAATGTTCATCCCTCGACTTAACTCTACGAATGAGATAGTCGACAACTTTGCAGGGAATCAAAAGATAACACTGTAGAAGAAGCTACTTTACATAGGCACATCTTCTCGGGTTGATGTACTCTACTACTTCCTGCATCCGCAATAGCATATTTTCTTTTCTTAGTTTTCATTGTTCCGTCGGGATTGTAAGGTGGAATATGTCACTCAGTGGAAGCGTCAAGACGTGACACAATGTTCCTCAGGTCTGTACAGAGTTGGTGTCGAGAAAGAGATTGCGTGCGTGGTTGAAGTCATGTGTCTTAAGCATTTAGTGATTGTGACAACGTTTTTTCAGATGCCTATGAATGTTTTAGAAGCCTTTTGTTTGCTATTTATAGTGCATGATCTTTCTTTTGTCTATCTTTTTAAAGAGATTTTGTCACTAAGCCTCTTAGCTTGACAAGTGGGAACTCTTGCGCAAAATCACCTTTGCTCAGTCCCCTCTTTGCCAAATCATTTCAATACCGTGATATTGCCAAACGTGTTTCTCAGATCTACTTTTGTAAATGTTTATTGCTTTATTTGAACATTTTAAGCTATGTTTATTATGTCCCCTTTCCTGTCATTCCCATTGAGACTGTTACACACCACAGGAAAGACACTAGGTGACTACCATAACGTTCCTGATAGCACTGCATACGTTTGTCCAACCCAAATCTGCAATAACATTCTAGCTCATAGTTAGTCGTCTTGGTCACCTCGGCCTTCACAGTTTCTTAGTTTCAGTAACACAAATGCCGCCATCATGTCAAAGAAACCCTTTCCTTTTGAAAAGTTGAATGCAAATGCAGGATCCCAGACATAACCCCAACATATGTCTTGTAATTGTCCCAGGATACATTTTCTCTTGGTTTCAAGGTGCTCTCAGACATGATGGACATCAGGTGTTTGCTTCCCTTTAAACTGGTCCACCTCACTTTTCCTCGAGGTTGGACTGCATGGCTAAATGAGCTGGTGTCAATCCTATATGTGGTATACAATCTTCCATATCACCAAGTGTGTAACAGGCGGCTTGCGACTCACATTATTTATTACGGTAAATGGTTTCACTTTTATCGCTGTATTGATGGTAATATTATCTTTATTGCGCTTGCCGCAGATTGGTGTTGGTGTTTTTTAAGCTTCTTTTTTTGTCTTTTTTAATCAATTTCTAAGGAATTGTTCATTTACATTTTTTTCCCTGTTGAATTAGAAATGTATTGAACATTTCAGTTACAGCACATATACACATTTTCCTGTGTGGTGGCATGCTGAGCCAGAAGTCACCGTCATATGCTCGATTTGTGTTTGGAGCAAAACATCACACTATCTCTCAAAACGCTATCACTTTATAAACACAGTAAGTTATTCAGCTCCAACTCAGTCATTGAAACGTTTTTTTTTTTCATGTTGTGTACAGCACCGTTCTTTGTCAGTATTATTTATGCAGATGTCATGAGAAAATATTTAATTCCAATAGTCACGTAGAGAACAACTGTGTCCAAGACTCAATAGATTTATATTTAAAAAATATCAATATTGACACAGTATACAAAAAATGTTTCATCTGAAAGTTATTTATTGAAACTATTGGGAAAAAAATTGACAAATTGTTCTATGAAAAAAGAGAAATGTTTGCATATGTGTCGTCTCCACGTTTAACTGGTTTGCTTCCTTCTCCTCTGGGAGATGTATGTTACCTCTACCTTACTTAACTTGCCCGCTATGAAATAAATTATAAACCACAAGATCATAATAGTCGTCTGTGTCTTGTTTTCCCGCAAAACTATTGCTGCTGTATATTGCATGCCTTTTTTTATACATTATCAAATCATTGAGACAGACTTTTTTGACAACTTGATAAATCTGTTCATCATTAATTATAATTATTATGAGTTTTAATTTTTTTTATTATAAGAAATGATCTCACCATAAAGCTGCCCACTGTATTTTGAATGCCTATATGGACAGGGAAGCAAAAATAGAAAATGAAAGACCCCAAATGATTATTATTACCTCTACTCCAAATATAAAATACACGGTTCAGTAGAATCTGAAATTATTCGGCAATTAAAGGGTCTTTATGTCCACTTTATACTGATACGTTGGACGTTTAAGGGCGCGGCCGGTAGAGGGAGTAAAAGATGTATTTGACTATTTCTGATGCACACGAACGTTAAAAGAAGAGACAAATAACTTCCGGTAATAACGGTAACATTGGAGAACAACAATACCTGAAATCATGAATTAACACGCGTGTCAAATTTGGATCTAGTAACACTTTTGGTAAGTAACAGATCTAACGCCTTATAAGACATTTAAAAACCATGATCATTTTCAATTTTTTATTCTCCATCATACCGTGACTTCAGAAAGCTAATGTAGCTAAGGGCACAGGAATTGTTTTAAAACTATTGGTAGATGGTGATCGCTTTATTGACATCTTTCCTCTATCAGTGTATGACTTATTTATTCGTAGAACGGAAATTGAACTACAAGAAGTCACGACTGATGTCGAGAATCGGAGGTGCATTAGTGGGCCATTCTGTTTGTTTAACTGTTTTTTTTTACATATATCCATGTATTTAGTTATTTCCTCAACTCTGCATAAAAACAAATACATGAGTCCTGTAACCTTGTGTAATCTGATATTCTGTGCAGTTTTACCCCCAAGAACTTTATTGAATTCCATCTGATCAGACATGTTATCAAGTAAACAACAACACAAATGTTTCCGAAACTAAAGCGTGTTGTGGTCCAGTTAAAAATGATTAAAGGCTTACTAACGCCCATCATATTCATGAACTTGAAGTCATATGCACATTCAGTTAGCAAAATAACATTCATTCATTCATTTTCTGTACCACTTATTCTCACAAGGGGTGCTGAGGCTATCCCAGCTGACTTCGGGCACCCGGCGGCTGACACCTTGAATTGGTGGCCACCCAATCACAGGGCAGCAAAATAACATAATGGTTAATATTTCATACTATGTCATTACAGTGGTAAGGTGGACTGGGTGGTGCCAGACATGTATGCCTCTGGTAAATACAGCTCCCGGGGACCTGCCCTCATCCCACGGATGAAAACCAAGCACCGTATATACTACATCACACTCTTCTCCGTGGTGTTACTTGGCCTGATAGCCACTGGGATGTTTCAGTTCTGGCCTCACTCCATAGAATCCACAGCTGAATGGACCGTGGCCAAACGTAGCGTTCATGATGCTCCCCTGGTGCACCTTCCAGTCACCAATCCAATTCCGGAGAGGGGGGACCTCAGTTGTCGCATGCACACATGTTTCGACGTGTATAGATGTGGCTACAACCCGAAAAATCGAATTAAGGTAATAAGAGGCACTGTGAACCGCTATCGCATCACATTCAAATGAGTCAGCGTTGCTGATTAATGTCATTTTATTTGTTTAGGTTTACATCTACCCACTCCAAAGATTTGTTGATGAATTCGGAGTTCCAATCAGCAGCACTGGACTTTCTCGGGAATATAACGATCTTCTCAGCGCCATCTCGGACAGCGACTTTTACACTGATGATGTCAACAGGGCTTGTCTTTATGTCCCTTCAACTGATGTCCTGAATCAGAACTCCCTGCGAGTCAGGGAAACTGCTCAGGCCCTTGCAATGCTTCCCAGGTAAATGGCTCACTTGCACTTCAGTTGTTCTTATGTACATTTCCTGCCTGAAATTACTGGTTTAATTTGCAAAATACAATAGAAGATTTTACAAACAAAAATATCTTGTTTTTTTTTTTTTTGGAATATTCGATTTCTCAATTTTGTGGATTTTTTTTATAAACTCATTTTGAATCACACCAACATGGCAACATTAAGTGTAGTCTTTGGTGATTAACAGTTAAAACAGTTGAGTCAGTTGCAATCAATTATAGGCTAAAGCAGTATTTATTACCACATTGGGCATAAATGCTGCAATACATGTAACATTTTCTACCGATTGGCCGTATACTCCTTGCAAGCAGAGTAAGTTTACTTTCTATTTGGAGCAAATAAACTCTATGGAAGAAACAAATACAAAACCTTTTCATTTCACAATGCAATCGCATTAGGTTTTTTTTTAATTTTTTTTTTTAATATGCGTCTCTTTTTTTTAAGGTGGAACAAGGGGATGAATCACCTACTCTTTAACATGTTGCCAGGAGGTCCACCAGACTACAACACTGCTTTGGATGTGCCAAGAGATAGGTAACTTGATCATAAAAAGTCTTTATTCATGAAGTAAACGTTGTTTTTAAAGAAGCACTAGGTGAGTGCCAGAGGAGGTGGTCACTGAAAATAGTCAAATGCATAACCTAGCATTTTGTATTACAAAAACTTGTCTGAGGAGTAATTAAACACCAAGTACATGTGATTGATTGTAAAATAGACATAGATGGGTTTAAAAAAAATATCTAAGAGTGTGGCATCAAATCCTCAGACGATCTCCTGCTATTGTCAACTTATTATGTGTGTGATTTTTCTCCTCTTAAAAATGGTTCTTTTAATGGACTTTGTGGTTGGTGGCAAAGAGCCCAAAAATGATTGATTGTGTGGACCCTAATGTTTTGGTTAGATCACAGAGTCAAAAGCAGAACACACATGTAAAAAATCATTTCCAGAAGGTGAAGTATATATTTACAAATAGCTACAAATAGATATCCTCTACATTAAAGTGATGGTTGGTGGTTTTATGTGAGATGATGAACAATATCTTTAGATGTAAGGAATTTCCTGAGTTCATCCAGAGAGTCTATTTGGCATGGAAATTTATCAGAACCAGGTGTGGAGGGATTATACTAATCTATTTCCTTTTCTTTTGGAGTTGAATGGAATACCACAAATATTTAATCACTCACACTCACACTTGTCCATACATTGCAATGGCAGATTCACACAAAACGCAAAGCGGACTTTGGCTTCAGGTTACTCAGGTTGATCGTGTTGTTTATACGCAAAACGTGACATTGATTCATTTGAGCTATAGGCATTGTATAGAAAAGTGAAGTTTTACTACCTCACAATGGCTTTGTTTGCGGCACCGGTGTCAAAGTGGCGGCTGGGGGCCAAATCTGGCCAGCCGCATCATTTTGCGTGGCCCGGGAAAGTAAATCATGAGTGCTGACTTTATGTTTTAGGATCAAATTAAAATGAAGAGTATAGATGTATATAAAATTTCCTGATTTGACCCCTTTTAAATCAATAATTGTAATTTTTTAATTCATTTTATCTGTTTTCAGTTCAAAAATCATTTTGTAAAATCTAAAAATATATATTAAAAAAAGCAAAAATAAACTTTGTTTTAGAGCTATAAAAAAATGAATATCAGGGATTTTAATCCATTTATAAAAAGAAAAAGAATCTAAATATTATATCTAAAATGGTCTGGCCCGTGTGAAATCAAGTTGACGTTAAAGCTGTCCTGGATCAGCCCGTCGAGAGAGCCACGCAGTCGTGGTTCATTTTGAACTTGTTTTATCCAGTGTTAGAGCAAGAGTTATTAAGCAGTTCCTGATGCCCATGAAAGGCACTTTTTGACAAATGGGATGCATTGTATCTCAAGGCAAATTAGTTGTGTCTCTGACTCACGTTTCATTAAAAACTAATTGTACTTTGCCACAATAAGAGATGCACAGACATTTGCATTGCCTTTAGATTCCATTGGCAATTTAATTCAAGTCGTATCTAAAGTAAACGCAAAATGCGTACGGGCGTGGTAACCAAGCAATTTTGCAGCCATCCTTCAGGTAAGTGTCATTTTAGTCAAGGAAGATTTTTCTCTTTCAGAGCACTCCTGGCTGGAGGCGGTTTTTCTACATGGACGTACAGACAAGGTTACGATATCAGCATCCCGGTTTACAGCCCACTCTCTGCAGATGTTGAATTGCCTGAAAGACAGCCGGGGTGAGCTCATTGCAACCATCAGTGTCCAGATGAGTTTTGTGTTGTTCTGACATTGTCACCCAACTAAAGTAACTGTAATTTAATTGATGGTCTTCATTCCTCCAGGCCTCGCCGTCACTTCATCCTGTCATCTCAGACAGCCATTCACCGGGAGTACCGGGCTGAACTCGAACGCCTGAAAGAAGAAAATGGCGAGGCTTTGCTCCTTCTGGACAAGTGTAGCAATCTCTCGCAGGGAGCCTCCGCTGCTCGAAAGCGCTGTTATAAGGGTCAGGTGTATGATTACCCGCAGATATTGCAGGTTAGTTTGTCAAGTTCTCACTAATGGATTACCAGTGTGAAACATAAAAAATGATTCTCCTTCAACAATGTCTTTTCAGGAATCTTCCTTTTGCGTGGTGCTCAGGGGTGCACGTTTGGGTCAAGCCGTTCTTAGTGATGTTCTTCAAGCTGGTTGTGTCCCCGTCATCCTGGCCGACTCCTACATCCTTCCTTTTTCTGAAGTTCTTGACTGGAAAAGGTCGTTCAAATTCCATCAGTCTCCCACTAAGCATGAACGTTGTCCGCTCACTAATGTTGTGTTTATTTGATGTCACAGGGCCTCCGTGGTTATTCCAGAGGAGAAGCTTTCGGAGATGTACACCATCTTAAAGAATATCCCGCATAGACAAGTGGAAGAAATGCAGAGACAGGTACCGTTACAGAAATTTTGACACATCCCTTTTCACTGCATTTGCATCGATAGGAGTGAAAGTGTAGTGAAATAATTAAATGATAAAATAAACACAAGTTAAATTCTTCATGAAATATATGGCGTAGTCCGACAGGCATTCGTCATACATAGTTTGGTAGCATATTTTCAATTTTATCTTTCTTGCTTTCTGAATAGCAGAGATTTAATTTGATCTCACCATCCATTTGGGATATGTATCTACCACAATTAAGAGATCATTGATTTTAATTCCGTAGTATCAACTATAATCAATTCATCACTTATAACTGACACTCCTTTTTAAACTATGGGCTGTGTGACGATTTGCGTGTCAAGTTACGTCTAACAAGATCAGAAACATGGCAAGATTATGCTGTCCAAAACCCCGCATTCACTGGGAATAAACCCCAATGAAGTGTGTACTGCCAGTCAAAGGCTTAAAAACAACCAATTCTTTTCAATTACATAACTGCAAACATCTGGACTGTCTTGCATAGCAGTTTCCATCTGAAGCATCTGTAAAATTTGATTTGCAACATGCAATATAAATGTGGCAGGGGATTTGTTCTATAATTTTTTTTAAAGAAATTAGTCCCAGGAATTTTATGGAACCAATTCAAAGGAATTGATATTATTTTTACATATATATTTATATATAGTTAAATTGTGTTTTTAAGTGCTGTTAATTATTGTGCAGTTGATCAATGTTGCCAGCAGAGGGCTCGCAAGTCTTTGGATTGAGGCGCTCAAGCTCTCTCCATACTCGCTACAAATTTGGTTACAATTTTAGTCAGTTTTCTCATATCACAGATTTTCTGAAAAAATGACTGGTTTTCCAAATGTAACTTATAGTATTTAAATAATTTATGGAAAATCAATGCTTCATCTAATCTTTGCAGCTAGTTATGTTTCAAACACAATCATGTTCATGACCCAAAATATTTGAAGCTTTTCTCATCTTATCTTCAATCTGCCTCTTGAGTCCATTTTTTTTTATAAAACATACACATTCCCATCCTGTCAATACAGTGAGAAATTGTTGTTTTAGGACATTTATTCCCTAAAGTCTTTTAACCGGCAATCTGTTTTATTTATTTTATATTGTACTTAAAGTAATGGAGTGGTTGAACTCCCATTTATGCAATTTCACAGCTATCATTAAATTTACCGTGGCCAATGTTGTGAAGACGGTGCAACTGGGTGTGAACCCACAGGTAAAAGTCAAGTGTTAGTTAAGGTGGAACACAACATTATTCCCAGTGAGCAGCTGACATGTGGCTCCGGTTGCTGTTTTTGATTATAAGTCCGAATCACTAATGATTGCCTGGTTCTCGCCATAGCTCACTCAGTGGCTAGAAGCTCTGCTCTATAGGTGCGGTCATCTGTCACGTACTTGACAAGTAGACTTAAACAAAGACTTCTGTACTTCCAACTGTTTCTACTCATGATTTTGACCTTTTCTCTAATGATTTAACTAGCAAAAGAGTGGCGGCTCTCGGGTTCAGAGACTTTGTTAACAATTTGTATCGGATCGAAACTGAGATATGCGTTCACTGTGCAAGTCATGGGAATACTCTTAGAAAAGTTCGCTTTTTAAAGGTATATCTATAATCTTTTTTATTAGTGATTCATTCATAATTCAAGGTTTATAGCTTTAGGCGAGTGGAAAAAAAGTGTCATGGTTTACTGAAGGTGACATTAATAATGAAGAAAAGGGTCCTCTTCATTCCTGCTGGTAATGTGTGTTCGGCTATGGGGGAACGGGAGGGCTGGGGGTCATTCCCTTTAGGCCGCCAGTTCTTTTTTTTTTTTTTTTTTTCAAACATCCTCCTCCCAGTCAGAAAAGAAAACTTTCATCACCAGCTGATTTATGAAGTGTTGGGATTCCCGCAGGAGATTAAAATGTCTTTTTGGATTTTCCTCACTGCTCTTTAAAACATAAAGATGTATTTAGCTTGTTACGTTAGGCAACGCCATATTCAAACATGTGGGTTTTGAAAAATTGGTCTCCTGGCCACTAAATACATTTCGCTATTTTTGTCTAATACTGAGCACACAAATTCACCAGCAGTCATCTGAGTTGCAAATTGCAATTAAATACAAAAGCAGTTTGTCTACTTTGCTGTGAAAACCCTGGTCAGAAAGAGTCAAAACTCAAAAATAGTTGACTTCAACAACATTGAGATCTTTAAAATAAATTTATATTTTGTGATAAAAAAGGGGAGAGAGAGGTTTCAAATTGGAACATTTTGGGGAAAAAAAATAGAAACTATGATTAACTATGATTGACCTCTGTTGAGTAAGTACATAATACTACGCATTTTGCTCGACACTTTAAGTGTTATTAGTGTTGTCTCATTAATCATTACAAAAATATTTATTTTAGTGCTCCATTAAAATGTTAAAGATGCCCCTTGAGCATATATCAAATTATGGCTATCTAACTAGTGTACGTTCTTATTTTTATAGCATATTTGTGTTTCTAATTATTCAATAAACTTTCACTACACTTCAGTGGCATTTATTTCAACATCTATGTACATTTGTTACAAAAACAAGACCATTCGTACATTTTTGCTTCTTTAGCCACTGAAATTGTATTTTCTTTTATTAAAGGGGAATGTTATATTTAATCCTGTGAGTGGAATTGTAATGAAATTGATGTTTATTATTTTAGTGTCAAGCTGGGATGATTAAATTATGAGGGGAGAAAATAGTATAGCATAATTCCAAAGGAAATCATAACTGATAGTTGATCTTAAAATGAGCGCTGTGGAAATGTTGCATTTAACTAATCAATTACATTAATCATGGATTTAGAGTTGTTCTTTATTCCAATATTGCTCTCCATTGTATAAATTAAAGCTTAACTGGTAAAATCAAAAGAGCAATTTTAAAATCTGATAATTCCAGACACTTAAAGTAGTTCTTTAAAAAAATCCCACAAGACTTTACAGAGTAGTAAATATACAAATTAACATGGATTGGAGAGTAGCTGTCACAAGAGTGCAACTGTGACCTCAGATCACAAAACCTATTTTTGTTATTTCTATCGCACTTTTGAGGCAACTTTGGACTGTTAGATGGAATAATTGAATAAATAAAGGAAAAAATATGTAAGACACAGCATGGGGATAAATTCAACCATATAAAAAACTGAGTAAATTCAGCTATTAAAATGGGAAAAGTAATTCGATGATGTGGGGAATTATAACTTATTTTAGTCAGTTACATTACAGCTTACTGTGAAAAAAAAAGAACTGACTTGAATATTTTTTTAATGAAGTTTTAGAGGATTTTGACCCATGTCTGTGATTTTTTTTGTAGGCACGCTGGTTCTGGGAAGCTTATTTTAGCTCCATGAAGGTCATCGGTCTGACTACTCTCCAGATCATCAATGATCGCATCTACCCATATGCCGCTCGTACCTACGAGCAATGGAACAATCCAACTGCTGTGGTACGTACGTTTGCAGTCTTTATTTATATACCTCCTGATAAAAGTCGCCTAAATTTTAAAATATGGAAACTGTGTATTTTCATTAAGATGCTTTTTGTGATGCAACAAATTTAACTCCTTATTATTTGTATCTTTTTTTTCCTCATTGATTACCAAAACATGAACTTCTATCAGCAATTCACATCTTGAATTTGCAGGCTTTGCAACTATGCTCCAAATCTGTCAGAAAAATCTAAATCCAAAATGAATGTATGCTTGCGATCATTCCTTTGCCAAAGTTTAAATTTCTTTTAGCTTTTTTTTCCCAGATACTTAAGGTTTTAGTCTCAGACTACTCTCATGTTTGGAGACTAAACGACTCCTTCGTGAGCTGTGACTTAAATTCCAGCCTCAGAAAAACATGACACGACTGTCACCATGTGTCACTGCATATGGTCTCCTTTTACAGATACTGTATGTGCAGTGAATGAGTATATGATACATTTAACCTTAGTTTCATCAAACCATACAGACACACACACACACACACACACACACACACACACACTCTTGGAAGAATGTATAATCTTTTTGAAAATAAATTGCAGTGCTTAGTTTTTTTTCCCCTGCTCGAATGAAGAATAGAGATCATTGTCACATGTGGTAAACAACTAGTGCTTGCCAGCAGTACTCTGCAATGGCTTTAATGTTGCTGTGGGCCTATTGGCAGCCTGTTTCACTGACTTTTTTCTTGCCTTTTCATCAGTTTAGAAGAACTTAACCTCTTGGACATATCACTGTTGTAATGTTTTTCTTCCTTTTGTTTCTGATCGACTGAGTTCACTTGGAAGTATCATCAAAGCCTTTAAGGCATCTGAACTCGAATTTGTGCCATTGTTTTTTGGGGTTTCTCCTCCCCGCCCATTTTTATTCTTAAAATGACTAAAAATGATTCACTGCAAAATTAAGAAAAACATTAAAATGAAGACTTTAGCTTTTAGAGTTCTGCCATTTTAAGCATGTTCAGCAAAACATACATTCAAAAATATCGGGACATTCTTACTTACAACTCCATTCCAATGAAGATGGTTTACTCATCATGTTCAACCTACCTTTCTTTAGCAAATAATCATGAACTTGGATTTTTTTGGCTGCCACACATTTCAAGAAATCTGGGACAAGTTCATATTTACCAACGGGTTAAATCACCTTATATTTTCACCACATTCAATAAGCGTTTTGGAACTGAAGAGATAGTATCTATCTTGTTGACGCCCTGTCTTGATGCACAGATTCACCGGTTCAACAGTCCAGGATCTCAGTTGTCGTATTATACTCTTCATAATGTGCCACATGTTTTCAATGGGAAAAAGGGTCTGGACTTCAGACAGGTCAGTCGACTACCTGCACTTTTGATATGAACCCACACTTTGAGTGGATGGCAGCCTGTATCTCCAAAACCTCAATGTCCTTTTCGGCATGAATGGTGCCACAGGTGTTTTAACTCACCAATCTCATTAGCACTAACACAGGTACATGCTACAGAGCTGCTAACATCCGTCAACCCCATTTCAAGAGTACCCTTCTCCCATTTCCGGAGTGAATGCGATTCACGCAAAATCAATATGCGCTGAAGTCGCACAAGACGAATAATTCGTCAGAACTTGTAACTTGGATGATATACAATGCACTCGTGTTACCGAATTCTTCCAGGTTACAGTGCTGTTGAATCAAGATGGCAGTAGCCGTAGCGATAGTGTGAATTTAGAGGCATTTAAATGGGAAATTTGCTACTTTTCGGAAATCGTTGTCTCAAAAAAAATGTAAGTTACAATTTTTGGGGGATTTTCAGAGTTTAGGGAGGTTGTCCGGAGTCCTGGAGTTTGCCTTGCATTTTTGGGTAAACTCTTGAAATTCCAGAGTAGTTGGCAGCTCTGATGATACCACACTCGCTGTCATTTAAACGTTCCATCCATAACAGTCCCACTGATTCTTTTCCTCTTTGGCCCATAGGACAGTAATATTTGTCAAGAATAGAAATATTCCCACTTGACTGTGGACTTTTCCAGTTACTCATAAAACAACAGTAAAGTTTTGAATTGCCAAGGCCCCATTTTGGAATATTTTATTAAATCAATAGTGCCTCTGAACTAGCCCCAGAACATTAGACTATGCGTATAACACCCAATACACTGCCTGTTCCATTGTGTTTTATGTAGCACCACACAAGCAGTGTGTTTCAGTTTGATATACGTCCAACTCGCTGAGCTGTACTTCTGCATTAGGAGGATGCCTCCATTGCGGTGGGAGAAAAACATCTTGCATGCTTGAGGCAGTCTGTTTGTGAATGATGGGATGGGTCTAACGCATTCATGTGGTTGTGAAAGTTTGTGGTTGCTCACATTTTGGCAAAGCAGCAATCTCTTTGGAGCTGTTAATCGGCCTACGTAGTCTCCCTTGTCTTAAGTCAGTCACTTTAGAGTTACATCAATATAAGAAAAAAATGTTTCTTCATGGGTTTTTCTTTACGTTTTTCCAGATTCAGAAATACATAGATTTTTTTAATGACTTGAGATGAAGTGTTTTAGGGATCAATACTCTGAGTAAATGTTCAGAAGAATTTGAACACAACAGAAAATAAATCAGCCCAAAAACTCCCTGGCCCCCTTCACCTTGCGTAGTCTTTTAGGCTGGTAATTGAAAACACATTTGCCAGAATTGCTGGTACTGTTACACTGGGTTTTCAAAATGAAGGACAGGCTGCTTTTTGTTTAGGACTTGTGACTAAAGGGTTTACTTTTAAGGTTGAGGCCTCTCAGGCTTCAAGTCGTTTTGGTCCATGCATCTGTGTTTTGGCTATCAATTAGCTATGGGGTGAATTGAAACATTCTTCTTCACATTGATAAGCATCTTAAAAGTAAATACAGCATATTTTGGTTTCCTTTCAGAATCTTAAGCAATTCAGTTTTTAAAAATTGGTAAACCATTAAACTACATTGACGAGAACTACAGTTTTTGGCACAGATTTCTTGTCCTTTTTTATATACTTTTGACTGCAGACAAAATCTTTTTATGTGATTGGGTGAAAGTGTTGGCATATTTTATTTCCATTTAGTTTTTTAGTTGTTTGAATTTTAAAAACTTTATGTCAAAATCATTCTTATAATAATTATTTGCTTTAGTACATCAGAAAGCTTACCTGTAGAGTTATTGGTCATTTTAATGGGGAGCCATAGAAGAGTAGCACAACTTTATTTTCAGTCATTGTTATCTACCACGTTAACATTGATCACTTGGTTTTTCTCAATTCCCGTTGTCTCCTGGTTCAAATAAGGCAGAAAGATTTTGTCGACAGGACAGCCATGCTTGTTGCCAATTCCCTTTTCGACTTGTCATGATGTCTTGCTTCTTGTGTCGGCCTCTCAAAATAGGATTTGAATATTCTGAAATAAACAGTATCTTGGAAACTACTCCTGGTGGTATCACTGTTTTGGAAAGGGAGCCCTTAAGCGCTGTAAATCATAGGAAAAACACAGTATTCATTTCTTCCTGTCAAATATTAGTATCAACGTGCCTAACAGAGTCGCTATTTGCATTCTGTCCTTTCTAGAAGTGGTCCAGTGTGAACAGTCCCCTCTTCTTACCACTTATACCACCGAGAGCACCTGGTTTCACTGCGGTGGTGCTGACGTACGATCGCGTCGAGAGTCTTTTCCGAGTCATCACAGAAATTTCCAAAGTTCCTAGCTTGGCTAAACTGCTGGTGGTGTGGAATAACCAGAACAAGAGTCCTCCTGAGGGTGAGTAATGAGTATATTCATTCATTCACACATCCATTAGACAAGGTTACCCATCTTAATGACAGGTGTGCAATATTAAAACGTAGAAAATATGTGGAAGGAAAGGAATCTTGCCAACTCTACCTAAATTGGAGCTGTGACAATTTCAACGCTGCATCATTTGTCTGATTTTGGCCAGAAGTCCAATTCTCCCTAGTTGATTGATACAATGAAGTCGTTAGAAGACTTTGAAGTTTTCGCGTGCCTGCACGCACCTTTTCATCGACAGTGTCAGCGGCGCCTGGCTGAACTAGCGTGACCCATTAGAATTAATGAGGGGCCTTTGACAGGACCGACACTATAAGGTCACTGCCAAGTACAAAGAACGTTTTTTTTGTTTTGTTCCCCTCCTTACAACAAGTCTTGCTGAGTAAATTCATGTTGTCATTTGTAGTTTCAAATGGATTTAATTGCTAATGTTCACATAGACCATACATAGCGGATGAGAATCACTGAAAAACAATGCAACAACTAACTTCAAACTAAGGCTTCATTTCCACCATTTTTTGAATTGGAAAAAGTCAACAAAGTCGGATTTCTCATTTTACCAGTACCATTGCGGTCTGAATAAATCGACCAGGCTGAACTGAAAGAGTAGATAACAATTAACTTGCTGGCTATTGCCAATGTATAAATAATGGAAGAAGGCTGACAACATGGGAGATTGAAATAGAAATTTGATTTCTTAATAGAGCTGCTTCTCATGCAAATTCATTTGACGTTAGTCATCCGATGTTGCTTGCTCAGTCTTAATAGCCTCTTTAAAAAGAAAAAAATGAATTAGTGCATGAACAGTGTGTAAAATATTCCCTTGATAAAACGACAATAATTTTGCACATTGTTTTCCATTAGTAAATACAAATTGGAGTCAAAAGCTGGCATTCAAACTTCACTGAGTAGAAATGTTGGGTGGAACTTTTTCTGTGAGATACTGTGAGAGCATATGTGCATGTCTTGGTAGGAAATTCTGCCTTCTGGAACTTCTTGCCTCTGATTATGAGCTGTGATGGTGGAATACAAAGCATATGGATGAAAAAAAAACTTTTAGCACTTACATGCATAAACTTAATTTACTGTGTTCTTTTGATTGCGGAAAATATGACAATAAAAATAATCTGGTTTTATCATTTAGTGGAGGGAACCCGAGTCAGTCTTGTAGTCAAATCTGTCCAAACTAAGTGACATGGAGACAAATCAACTAGCGGGTTCAGTTTGGCAAATACGTGACGAAAGAAAAATATTAATTATTATTATTATTATTATTTTTCTTTCAGGACCATATAGTGTTTATTTTCAGATGACCACCACAGGTGCACTTTAAAGCATTGATAGTTACTTCAAAATCTTACCTTGTGGTTACGGTGATCTATTGGCAGGTTTCTACATAAAATATGCTTTTTTTTTTTTTAAATGCCAGGTAAATGACTGTGTTGCTATTTGTTTGTCAGAATCTATTTGGCCAAAGATTGGCGTGCCTCTCAAAGTTGTGCGCACCAAAGAGAACAAGCTCAGTAACCGCTTTTTCCCATACGATGAAATCGAGACTGAAGCTGTTCTGGCCATTGATGATGACATCATCATGTTGACATCGGATGAACTTCAGTTTGGCTATGAGGTAAGCAGTGTGAGACTTGAAGTAGATCCACTTGAAAAATGTTAAAGAAAGTCATTAGGTCAAAGGTATGTCAGATTACCCCATACCGGCTTGCGAGTCAAATGGGTCTGGGCGAAATATAAATGATTCCCATGTTTTCACTGACGTTCTGAAAGGATCATTGACCACTTTCAAATGATCAGAGGACCTTCAAATTATTGAGAGGGATTAGTCACATAACAAGGCTTTGACTGCCTTTTTTAATGAGTGAGGAATAATGATAGGCTCGGAGCCAACAGTATCGCCTGCCCTCACCTGAATGCATTTAAAATCAATTGGATCAAATTGTTTCCCATTTAAAGAGCATTACATCCAATTACAAACAGAACAGTAGGCTCATGACAGTTTGCTGTACTCATTTTGTCTCCATTTTTGTTAAAACTGTAAGTTTACAATACTGCTTGGAATAGTAAATCCTCATTACAATTTTTTTTGGACGGTAATTTTTTTAGTTACCGTATTTTCAAAACTAAAGGGCGCACTGCATCATAAGGCGCACCCACAATGAATGACACATTTGAATTTTTGTTCCATATATAAAGCACACTGGATTGATTATAAGGCGCCCTGTGTATTTTGGAGAAAATGTAAGACTTTTAAGTGCGCCTTATAGTCGCGAAAATAAGGTAATCAAGAACAAACATGATAATATAACAATAGTAAAATGGACAACAACTGGCTAAATAGGTATCTGTGAAATAACAGCTTTGCTGTCCATGGTTAGGGAAAAAAAAGCATACATAAGTTGTAGGCCCGCCAAACTATATATTTATTTTTTATTTTATTTTTTTTAAATGGGGGTGAACGATAGTCCGGAAAGTATGGTGCTCAATTACTTGATATCTACTCAAGTTTTCTTTTGTTGATTCGACCTTTTTATCCTAACATCTACAGGTATGGAGAGAATTCCCTGATAGGCTTGTGGGTTATCCAGGCCGTCTGCACCTCTGGGACCATGAGATGGGAAAGTGGAAGTACGAGTCGGAGTGGACCAACGAGGTCTCCATGGTTTTAACAGGCGCCGCGTTTTACCACAAGGTAACCCAGCAGTTTTCCCTTTTTCACACTCCTCCTTTTGGAGCTTCTCAAGCTTTTGTTTTGGCGTCACAGTAATGAATAATGTTGACGACGATAGTAATAGTGAGAAAGACGTTTTTCATTATGAGGTGGGGATCAAATAGCATTTGGTTGGCGTGGGGGAGCCATTTCCTGCATGTAGAGCTTTAAGCTTAGAAGGCCAGATTGCGTTGATGGATGAGCAGAATGTTTCAGGCTAGGCGAGGTTATCACACTCCTCTGCTCACACACACTCACTGAGGCTAGAAGCAACTTCTACCTCGGCGACCTCTCCCTCATGTTCTTCATTTGACCTCTTTTGTTGCAGTACTTTAACTACTTGTACACGTACAAGATGCCGGGAGACATCAAGAACTGGGTCGACGCGCACATGAACTGCGAAGATATTGCCATGAACTTTCTGGTGGCCAACATTACCGGAAAAGCACCCATAAAGGTAGATTCATGACACGGGCTCCTTTGGGGGTTTTGCTATCATGAAAAGGTGGGTGGAGGTGAAGATAGACAGAGCAAACCAACATCTCTGGGTCTGATCACTTGTCACTTGACTGCATCGCCCCCCCGCCCATCCATCCAGGTGTAGGGGCCCAAGCTCAAGTCCCTCATTAACCTCCCTTATCAGGGGCCAGGAGAAACTCCCCATAGAAACACTCACACATTGCAACCGAATAAGAATCTGAAACCCTCCTACGCCGTCACCGTCTCTCCGTGTCCCTCACAAGTTGTTTTAGAAAAAGCACTGCCTTTCTTATGCCTTACTGTCTTCCAACCGCTAAGCACACACATTCACAGCCGGAGTGTCAAACAGAACTCGGGCATACATCATCACTCAGTCCAGGCACGGCATTCTCTCCTCTGTGCGTGCATTCCTGTTGGAAGTGGCAGACTTATTTCAGCAGACAGGACTGTTTATTAGTTTGAAAGTGATTTGACATTTGTGGGTGTGATTTTTTTTTTCTCCTCTAGGTGACCCCCAGGAAGAAATTCAAGTGTCCTGAGTGCACTGCCATCGATGGGCTGTCCCTGGATCAGACGCACATGGTGGAAAGGTAATCCAACTGCCTAACACTGAATTCAACCTTTGTTGGCTTTTCTACTTGTTCATTTTCAGGGGGGATCATACTTTATTATGTATATGCATTATAAGCAGCAAAAAAACAAATCTTCATGCACTTAGAATGGAAAATAATGCTAAGTTTGGCTGATAGTGTAAAAATTGCCTTTTTCATCAATTGTGTGCCCTAGAAATTAAAGGTTAAGTGTTTGTTGTTCTGACAGAAAACTGCTTGTTAATGTTTCTGCACTCTGTTCTGGAATATAGGTCTGTTTTTTGGGGGGGGCGCACCTGACTATAAGCCCCAGATCCCCATGTCTTAAAAAGGGTCTATTTACATTGTGACATAGAAACATTTGATTGATCAGAACTATGCTTTTTACTTCTTATTTATACGCAATGGCCAAAAAAACAAAACAAACAAAACGGCTCTTTAAAACTGCTTTTTTTTTCTTCCCTAGATCTGAGTGCATCAACAAGTTTGCATCGGTTTTTGGCACCATGCCACTGAAAGTGGTGGAGCACCGTGCTGATCCAGTTCTCTACAAAGACGACTTCCCGGAGAAACTCAAGAGTTTCCCCAACATCGGCAGTCTCTGACCAGCGAGCACTCTGTGGCCATTTCTCAATAACAAGTACGTCGAGCTTGAATTTCTGAACGTTTAAATACGGAGTCGGTAAGTTAAGTTGAAAGAACAAACACTTGAGCACGGAAGCTCGAGTGCACGGTGGCCATTGCAATATATCAAACATGGCAACTTGGAACAGCAATATGCTCGATGTGCTCGAGTTCTATTTTATCTTTAAGTTATGATTGGAAATACTGCATAACCTGGACGCTATTTTTGTCTGACACTGATGTTTTCCATGTCCTCAAAACAGTACGCATATTGAGAAACGGCCCCAGTGCGCCAATCTTGACTTTCTACCGTGATGTATTGACTTGTTACTGTGGCATCATGTTCACCCAACTACACCTTATTTTGATTTCAAAGTGTGTGTGTGTGTGTGTGTCTGTGTGTGTGTGTATTGAGTTTCTGGCCAACCCCCACATGTAAATCATGACTGATGAGTGATCCTCACTGAGATCCAGCTGTGAAAAGATCAACGCGTGTAGACATTGATTTTACTCGAGGTATGAATTTTAGTTGTAATTTATTATTGCACAGTCGACATGTTCAAACTGTTTTCACTGATGGGATGTAAAAATATAAATAATAATACATTTCAATAAAAATAGTGAATAGTGCTTCTGTGTTAGCACCATTTAAAAACAAGACCTTAAGCCATAACGCTTTCTGCCTGAACAAGGCAGGTGGGAAAAAAAATCTATTATTTTGATTTCGCTCACAATGTTGTTGCTGAGCTACTGTCTTGTTTTACTTATATATGCGCAATATAATTGTTGATAGATGACGCAAGTTGTATTTAGATTTTATATCCGCCTTTGCTTGGAATCTGTGAAGGTCCCAATCAGCCTCCATGACATTGTCCCCCGCAATCGCCTCCCCGGCCTGTCACCTGTTGTAAGTATAGGCTGCCTAATCCACCTCTGTTCAATGTCAGCAGTTCAAAAGACTGCCGTTTGTATTTTTGCCATCTTCATTTAGCGTTACGCTCTTGCGGGCTGTGCGCTCTCATTTCATGACTCATGTCCCTTCAAAGGAAGGCACTGAAATGATCTTACGATGAGAGAATATCCGGAGTTTGTCGATGTAATGCAATAACACACTGATCACAAGCAGTCTCCTCGACACTTTAGAAAATAGCCAAAGCAGATTCTTGATCAACATTCTAACCTTGTCTTCAATTTTTTTTTAACTTGCAGGACAAATGTTAAAGAAAAAGGTGCAATAACTTATTGTACTTTAATCACACAGAGGAAAAAAAAAAACAGCACACAAGTCATACTCTTGCTTCCAAGGATAGCTTATAGCTATAACAATTACATACACCGTATAGAAGAGGGAGAAAACAAATAATTGATTAAAAAAAAAACATGCACACATGAAAACACATAATAAAAATACTCCTGTACTGATTGCCTGACTTCAGTAGTATTAGAAAAGGAGAGCAACCGAGGGCGTGGCATGACCCATCCGCTCATATTGCGTGTTCCTTATGGAGGAGGCTATACACAGCCTATCTTGTAGGCTAAAAGGAGGATATTAGCTGAGATGTGTTGATCCAAAACGAACAAAGCACAACTGCAAACACGAGTATGCATAATAACATAAGTGCGTGTCTGCGTAGTCTCCGTTTGTGGGCAGCCCAAAAACAGTCGGGTGTGTCTGTTCTGACACACAATCCTGCAGGCTCCCCGGGGCTCAGCGTTAATTAAAAATCCTTCCTGACTTGGCTGCGCCTCAACCCTGAGCCCTAGAGTTGCGACGGGGGTTGCAGATTTGGACCGGTGGATACGTTGTGCAAAAGGCCAAGCGAAAAGCGTCGACTTGAGGGGGGCGTCTTTGAAAGCAGAGACATGACAGCTGAGGGGGAAGCATGTGTGAGGCATGTTTGTTTTGCATTTAGCCCCTGAGCACAGCTGTGTGCACTGTCCTTTTCCCAGAACACCGGAACACAGCAGAAAGCTTCCACCCAAAGCAACAATGAGCAAAGTGGGGGCCTCCCCATGTCCACATAAGACAATACTCTCACTTTTGATATATGGACTATACAGTTCAGATTATGTCCTGCATATGCTGTGAATTTGAGAGGGGGGCTTGATGTAATTTGGACAAGTCCAGCAGTGTGATGTGCTCTGCTGACAGATTATAGCCTGCACTACACTTCTTCTCACCTGCTGAGAGGGACTGAAAATGTGGTTCTTATTTGGAGGATTATTAATGGTTATTGTGCCCAAAGCTCTTCGACAAGGTATCGGCGTCATGCTCCGGTAACGCCAAAAAATCCTTTGTTAAGCTAACTAAAGTTTGCCAACAAAGGAAAGTAATGTACCTGATGAAAGGTTCGTGATTGAGCAGTGCAAACGTCATCTGCTTTTTTTTTTGTCCTAAGCCATCAGACAGCTTTAAAAAAAAAAAAAAAAAAAGTTTCCAATGTGGACACAAAAACATCCCTGTTGGATGGAGGTAAAAAAAAAGGAAATAGGCTGACTGTTAGTAAAAGCTGCTCTGATATACTAACATGACCACTTTACTGAGAGTAAAAATTCAAAAGAAATATTTCAAAGTATATTGACACACCTAATGATAGATTAGCCCTTACCAAGACATTGGCTATAAAATGGTATCGTTCTGACAGTTTAAGAATGAGGAGTTAGGCTGATTTTTTTCCATATAATATACAGCAAGACGGTGCCCAGTGGACAGGGTAAGCTTCATAAAAGCATGCATGGAAAAGTCCCTTGTGGAAGAACCTGATTCTTTGTGGGAGAGCAACGAATCTCCATCTGCGCATACTTTCTTTCCGACGACATCTTCTCTTTGGTATGAAAACAAAAAAAATGATTGTACAAATGCTTTTTTCTGACATTCACGTTTCACTGCCAAATGTCGGTTTTGTCTATGAAAGAAAATAACAAAGTATTCCGGTGCCATTTTTTTTTTTTTTTTTAACCTCGACCAGGGGTTTCTTTTCAAAGACGGGTAGAGTTCTCAATGATGGTTAGTTTGTATAACAAGTAGGCACTTCATTTCTTGGCATTGATGATCTAAAAAACCTGAGTGCATGTTCCTGTTGAAACAGACCTGGCCTTGTTTTAGAGATGGAAGCTCCACAAACAAAATGCTCGCACTCAAAAGCCATTTGCCGCAGCAGAATGTTTTTTACAGATGACAATCTCCGAAATATATACAGGGGTAATTGTTTCAAAATGTTTCAAACCATGCTGATTTGCAAAAAAAAATAAATTTGACTAGCTTGAACTATTTGAAAGTAAACCCAGCATAAAGAAAAACAACAAAAACATTAAATAATAAAGTAAAAATTTTAAAAAAAAGAAGCACCTGATCTCACATAAAGCACTGTACAAACAAAACATCCTGTATTTGAGCAAATAAGTGCATGAATTAGTTTGAAATGAGTAAAGCATCACCAGTACTGCACTCTACCAGTTCCACGGAATACGTGGCGGCCTGGACAACGTCTTTTCGAAACTGCTTCATCTTTCGCATTTTCCTGTAGCCTTCGTAAAGGTAGTCACTGTTGCCTGGAGATTTACATTTGTGCGCCTTTAGTCCGTGCCTGGTCGGCTCGGACATAGGGGAAGGAGGGGTTGGGGGGGACGATACGAGGGAGCCCCTTTCAGCAGGTATCTGCACATCATGAGGCCCAAGATATGGCGGCACTGTGCTCTTTGGCCTTCATGCGCAGAGAAGCAATGCTGGAGGATTTGCGGTCTGGGTCCATGTTGAGATCGTATGCGTTGAGCCCCGCGGCCATGCCGGGAGACCCTCCGAACAGGCTGCCCATGTGAGCCTGGCCCATGTGAGGCCCGGGGCTGGGAACTCCCAGGAACTCGGACACCCCGCTAGCCGAGTGGGGGTGAGGGGTCATGCAAGGCGTCACCGTATCACAGGGCACTACGCAGCCTGGCACGGGCGAGGCTGCGCTGCTGCCACTAATCCAGGAAGGGTTCTGGATCTAAAAGAAGAAAAAAAAATGAAGTGAAAAGAATGGAATGTGAAAGTTAAGGGAAATTGATATTGAGAGCATCAGCATTCGACCGCTTTGAGACCCTCCCAGTTTAAAAGGATTGGACCCCTATTTCCCTTAATGGCAGCTAAAGATTTTAACTATATGAGGTCACAAGAGATTTATAAAACAAAACTTCAAAAGTAATAAAATCAATAAACATGTACGGTAGGCTCCTCAGTATGAGTGTGAGAGTCATTTGTTGCTGTCAATGGTTAGCTAGGGATAGGTTCCGGCAACCCTTGTGAGGATAAGCAGTTCAGAAAACGAGTTAATATATATTGTCACTTTATTCTTTACGTTGGAAAATCATTTATTGATTTTTATTCCCACTCAATGGCGGTGTAATTGTGTGAATGATTATCTGGGGGTGTTGAAAATAAAAGTAATTGAATAGACTGCGCTGATATGTATATCATATATATTTAAAGGGCTCTATTGTTGTTGTTTTTTGCAATTGTTGACTTAATTCTGCTTGACCTACACGATTAACCTTCTATTTTGATTAATAGAGAGATAGGTATGTAGAGTTTGTCTTCAATTTGTTGTTCTGCTTGTTTTTTAAAGTAAACAGTTCAGTATTAGCCTCAAAGACAGTACTAACACTTGAAAATGATGGAAAATCAAGTCTATTTTTCTCACCCCAACATTTTTTTGGATGCAATCTGCTCTCTTTTCTTGATTTCTTGAATTGAACAGATTACATGTAGCTAAATAAATCTAATATTGTGAAGTACCTGCGCATAACTCTCAGGGCGTGTCAGCAGAGGTAACTCGTAAGCCGTGGAGAAGTGCGTTCGAACCTGCTGCATCTGGCCAAAACGCTCCCTCTTTCTCCATTTGGCCCTCCGGTTTTGGAACCATACCTGCAAACAGAACCCATATGTGTTCACAATAGCGTGGATGTGTCACTTTGGCTATGGATTCATCGGTTGCCATTGACGGAAGGAGACCTGAAGCCCATAAGAAGATGAAGAAAAGCGCTGGAAAGTTGAAGACTTTGGCCTTTTAGAGTACAATGCAGCAATTTATAGATATAAAGAATATGAATGTTATTTTTAAAAGCTTGAAGCCCAATAGTTGTGCCAGACAAGCATTTGCTTGAGAGAGAAAAAGCGCTTTAAAAGGGGTACTTTAAAGAGGCTTCCCTTCCACAACAAAATGTAAACAGATCCCCCTCACTCAGTTCACCTTTGCTTATTTGCAAAGTGACAAGAGCCGAGTGCCTCACGTTTCCTTTAATCATATTTGACGTTTAGACTTAAAAGTGCCGTGTAATGAAAGCATCATTGTGTAGAGTGACATCACACCGGCCGAAGGCGTGACGCCGGCCGGTCCCAGCGGCGGATTGATTAACGCACAAAGTGTCTGGCCTCATGTGGCCATCTTGAGTTTCATCACATGTACGGCGTGCTAAGATTAGGAGGCAATAATGGGAAAATTGAAACGTGAGATGGGATTGCGCCCCAGCTTTGTTTGCATTTTCCTTTTTAATTTCCTGTAGCCTGAAGCCACCGGTGTTCAGATACCGTCGCTGCATAAATTACAGAAGCGCAACAGATGTCGTCCTCTGCTCTTTCTGACGCGGCCTTCAAAAGTAACAAGACGACAGTGTAACTTTAACCCTTACAGAATCAGTTCCTACCTTTTTTTTTTTTACCTCCTACCCAAATGATGATTCATTCCCCAGTCTGGTGCAATCTGTTGGCTATTATAAAGGGAGAATGTATTTGCATGTTGCACACACTGTGTCGTGACAGTAATTGGTAAAGACCCTGACAGCTTAAGTAGCTGCCGCTTTTTCAATGAGGCTTTTTTTTATTTTTTTTTATGCTCTGGCTGGAGAGAGCGGCCGAGCGGAGAAAAAATGCCAAACTGGTCCCAGCGGGAGAGCTGTACGGGACCAGGAACACTTTGAAGTGTGAGAGCAGCTCGGAGGATTGATAACCCGCCTACGCTGTCACTCACGTCGGCTAAAAGAAATCTGAAGCCGAGCCTGGCTTTAGTTTTCCAACACCCTCAATGCACCGTTATTAACGTGGAAACACTTCGGACCGGTCTTGGGCTTCGTTAAATTTGTTTTTGTGATGTTTTAACCCTTAATCCTAGCGTAGCACCATTAGACATGTTGTATGAAAACATTTAGATGAATAAAGACAAATTGTTCGACTTGGTTTGACATCGCCTGAGAGTAAAAAGTCATCAGACCGATCCAAATGATATTGCACATTTTTCCCCCAAATATTTTTTCCTAAATATTAAATGAAAGTGTTCAAGAAAAATCTAATGTTTAAAAAATATATGATTTAAAAGGTAATTTACTGTTTAAATGCACAGTTCCAGTTACATACAACACAGTTTCAAGTCATTCTCTATGTTAGGGGTGTCAGACTCGGGTTAGTTCGCCGGCCGCTTTAACCTCAACTTGATTTCATGTGGGCCAGACCATTTTAGATCTAATATTTAGTTTTTAAAATTTTTATAAATGGATTAAAAGCACCGAATTTTTAGTTTTTATAGATCTAAAACAATATTTATTTCAGCTTTTTTATTATATATATTTTTAGATTTTACAAAATGATTTTAGTACTAAAAACAGAAAATGTTGAAAGTTCTCCAAAACGGGCTTGGTCATCAGACAAGGAAGGGGGCACAAACACGCTTTTTGGCATGATGCGGGTCGATGCTATGTAACCTGAAGTGGTGTATTATTAGGCAAAATGATGAATTGTATGAAATTGAAAACTGTTCTTCATTTAGTACCATAGCAAAGATGATTAACAGTCAGAATCGCCACATTTTTCTTTCATTCAAATATATCAACTAAAAATAAAATTAGGGTCCTATATTAAACGACTTGAACTTTTAAGATGTTTCCAATTTAAATAGCTTTTGATTGTAGTAAATATGATCATGTCTGAAATTTTAGCTATTGAGTATTTTCGGTTCTTTACAACCTGAAATTATGTTTTTGTGCCTGGTCGTTTATAACAGAGCATTTTAAGCTATTAAATTACTTTCTGTTTACTTGAACATCCCGTCAAAAAATACACTGAGCAACACAAAAAAGTTTTATTTTTATTTTTAGGTCTTGACAGTTGTTTATAACTACATTTTCAGGTGCATAATTAGTCAATATATTCTCCACAGGTTGCTTAATTACTATTTTGTTGATGCATGCATGTACTCAGCCTTGTGTTTTGTAAAAACACAAGTGTGAAATAAACATTCCAATCATGATTGTGTTCATGCCTGAACATTAAAAAACAAGCACATATACTATTAAGTTATGTTTGTTATGATTGTCTTTTTTCTCATGAAAAGATAAATCCATAAACTTGACGTGATTGAACTTTGACGTTAACCCGGTAAGTTAATATCTGAGATAAATTTTTCTTTCCTTACCCAAAAATTTGTTGAACACTGTGGTGACAGCTAAGACAACAAAATCTATGTCCCACAGTGATTTCAAAGCAGTATATGTACACCATTGTGTATTCCTTACAGTCGCATTTAAACCTCTGAGCAATTTGCAGTCCTGATACAGTCGTACGTCTACTTACGAATGCCTCCCGTTACAAAAAAACCCTTTGATATGAAAATGAGCGTCCCAACATTCAAAAAGAACATCCAAGTCACGAAATTCCACAAAACTCAAGAAAATACGGCCACCATAGCCCACCTACTAGAATTGCTATGCTACTGAAGTAAAGCAAAACAATAAAAGCGTTGACTCCTTGGCAGGCCTCTCTGAACTGAACAACAAGATGGAAAGACACTCGGTTCTTTAGACTTCTACTCAATGCCAAGCTGACAAACACCAAAAATCGTATTTCAGAATGGGTAAAGAGAATTTTCAGATTTGGGGAGATTTTTTTTCTTGTTTTTTTAAACTCGTTTTTATGATAAGTTTATCCCTTATCACTTACATCTCAATTCCACAGGTCCAGACCAGGTTGTAAGGATGCCAAGACCTGGAAGGCAAACTTGCCAACCATATATATATATCTCATTTTTGGGAAGTATTTGAAATGCCATTTTGCATGATTGTCAAAAACAAGATATTGAATGTCAAATTTCAGAAGAAAATAACACGAACGTCGATTCTATTATTTATAAAAATGAAAGACCGGTTCAGGATGTTGTCAGCTGGTATAAACGCAAGCACTACGGACCGGGATAAAGGTAAAAAGCGAAAATGAATGCAAAGTCAAAGACTCACTCCTATAAATGGGATTTTTCCTGTTCTCTGAGCTCCCCAGACTGACGTGATAGAAAATCTGCGAGACTTGATGTTGTTGTAACCTTTGACCTTTGATCCAGGGCACTTCCATGAATAGGCACCCCATATGACTCCGATCTGAACTCACTTAGTCCCTTTGAAATCCAGAAACCAAAAAAAGCAGAGAGCTTCCAGCTCTATCCTCCTTGATGTTCTACTTTGCAGGTCGGCCCCTTTCCAGTTGTGTCTAACACGTTTTGTCAAAGAAAGTTTAACAATTGTTTTTCAAGCTTTAGTGTGCAAACCAATACCACAAAGTTTCCCCGCTTAAGACTCTCCATTCATGAGCTGTGGGTCCTTTGGCATGTGAATGTCGTGAATGAGGCACGGAGCTTTTCGGCGGGGTCCCACTGCTCTTTCATCTTTTGGCCACAAATGTTTAAGAGGGCCGTTGGGAGAACCGAAGGCCGTAAAAGCCGCGGCCGACTTGAGGCGCTCGCTTCGGCGCTGGCGTGAGCCTCTGCGCGACCTTCGCAGCCTCTGGGCTGAGTTACAACCCTGCGGCTGCACACATTTCCTGTGTTGCACTCTTTCAGTTCGACTTCTCCAAGATTGGTTCTGATCTTACTCTTATCTCGTGCCACGGGCGGGCGGCCAACGTGTATCTGAAATCAAATATGGCCCCCCTCCCATCGGCTAGCAGAGCATTGTCTTTGCATATGCCAGATATAAGCTGAAATATCAATAGCTACCCTGCGCCAGGCTTTTGTTTCACACCTCTACCCGGGGGGGACCACAGCAGGGACACATTCTTGTCTGAACAGGATGTTAATGAAAGAAAAACATGGAAAATCCAATGGCTTAGGTTGTCTGTAGAATGCACGCACACACACAGATGTGTGCATCCACTACAGGGAAGTCATGGAATAGAATTCAAATGCACCGGAATGCATTACAGCACTAGATTGGATGTCAATTGCTCCAAATGGTGACTGCATGTTTTATTTTCAGGATTTGGCGAGGTAGAGAGTAAACCTGGCATTCAAGGAAAGGATGTTTACGTACGTGCCGCTGACCCCCATCGAAACATAGCAGAGTTGAGCTCATCTCCTTGTAAGCTGATGATGAAAGTGTGCTTTCTAAAAACACAGCATGTGAGGCCCAGGCAACTCAACTCAAACCGTCAGCCCAAGCCCTAAGGCCCACCTGACCTCCCCTACTCCCGCATTACCAGATAAATTGTCTTGTGTTTTTCTCTGAGTGACGTTATCTGTGCAGGGCTGCAGATGTTGATGAAGGACCCACGAGCTGGTGTTCTTAACAAAGCCTGATACCGCCAAGTATTACCACATGCAGTTTTCTCATTTACATTGTGGAGGATACCACCAAAACAATTAATCGACGCTACTTTTGGCAAATTTTCTTAGTGCATTTCCCACCATGCCCTTGGATTTTTATATAATGTACATCCCAACTATTCGTCTGCAACATGTACCGTATTTTCACGACTATAAGGCGCACCCTCAATGAATGAATTTTTTTTCCATATATAAGGCGCACTGTATTATAAGGCGCACTGTATTACAAGGCGCACTGTCTATTTTGGAGAAATAGTCGTGAAAATACGGTAATTCCAGGTATGAAGCAATCACTACACAGTCACCTCTAGAGCCAGCCATTGTTGATGTTTTAGATTTTTTTGTATAAAATCTTGCAGTTGGGGAGGAGCTATATGATGGAAGATTTTGTAAACTAAGATGGCATCTGCATATTTGACAGTATTGTTTCAGTTCAGGCGTTTGTGTTTTTTTAATATCCGACAGTGGTGGTTTTTGGTTTTCTGTTTTGTCCATATATAAGGCGCACTGTATTATAAGACGCACTGTCTATTTTGGAGAAAATTTAAGACTTTTAAGTGCGCCTTATAGTCGGGAAAATACGGTATTACATTTAGAAGCTCAACAAGCATCAGTGCAGAAGAAAATGGCAGGAATTTTTCATGAAACATGATTGGGGGAATCACTGATGACAGATGGCAAAAGTGAAGTAAGAATATTAAGTATACTTGCGTGCTTGGAAGATGTAATTGAAAACCAAAATGTACATTGTGAGGTCAAAGGTGCATATTGTAATGCGTTTGTAACCAAGAATGTTCTGAACACCTGTACAGCAATGCTACAATATTGCACAGCACATGTGAACTGGCATAGAAAAATGTGTGTAAAGCATACTCAATCAACCAAGATGTCAGTGCTGATCTCAAAATAGGGCAAAAAAATGCTCATTCCCTTACTTTTTTCATAATTATCCACACAGGGAATCATCAAATGAACAAAACATGGAAATGAGCATCTAAGACACGGGTTTCAAAGTGGCGGCCTGGGGGCCATATCTGGCCCGCCGCATCATTTGGTCCCGGGAAAGTAAATCATGAGTGGCGACTTTCTGTTTTAGGATCAAATTCAAAGAAAGAGTATAGATGTTTATTAAATTTTCTGATTTTCCTCCTTTTAAATCAATAATTGTAATGTTTTAATCTATTTTTTCTTAGTGTCTGACACCCTTAATATAAGATATACAAATCTTGTTAAGCAGTGTCTGGTGAAACCACGGTAGAAATTATTTTTCATTTATGCAATAATTTAGTGGTAAAAACTAAATTGTCTATGTTTTCTAAAAGACTGGTTGCAGAATCTGAAAATTAAAAGCCATCAAGAAGCAGATGAACAAGATTATAGAATAGAACATTGTACCATAGAGTATTTTACTTCCCCAATGTTTTTCTGTTTGCTTGTTGCCCTTTTTTTTTAAGTCAAACATTTACTAAATGGAAGTCAGCTCTGCCAAAACCCACCAGAGTTACTGGAAGCAGTTTATATGAAATGACTTAATTCTGTGGTTATGAAATGAATTATTGTTTGGCATTGTTGTCGTCTCATTAAAAGATCAACAGTATGCAATTAAATACTTTGCATAAATTTTACCAACAGAATCAGAATGTGATGCAATTCAGTCGTTTGTAGCGCCAATTTAATTCAATTGAAGACAATATTCTGTGTATGTCAGCATTACCTGCACCCGTGCTTCAGTCAGATCCGTCCGGAGCGCCAACTGCTCCCGGGCGTAAACGTCTGGATAGTGTGTCTTCTGAAACACCTTCTCCAGCTCCTCCAGTTGGAAGCTGGTGAAGGTGGTGCGATTGCGTCTCTTCTTGCCCTTGTTGCTCTCACTTCCATCTCCCTTATCATGGGGATTGGCTAAATCGGCACCCCCTGGCCTATCAGATGTCACATTGGCACCTTGATCCTTCACAGCCAGATAGCTGGAGTCCATTGTTGAATGGTCAGAGTGTGGGGTCAGGTCAGAATCCGTCAGATTTGAGCCGTCTTTACCTAGAAGACAGAGATGAAATGATACACTTTGAAATAACTTAACTTTTTTTGGACATGCAAAGTACAGCAGATGCCTTTGTTCATCATATTTTTATTTTTAGCCGTCGGCAGAGGTGAATTCCAACATGGCTGGCGCTACAGGGCCAAAACAGCCAAGACAAACAGACTCAAGGACAGTTTCTTCTGAAGAGCCGTCACCATACTCAACTTGAGTTTTGCTCGTAGGACCTAATCAAGACTTTTTGCTAGCCACTATAGCCACTTTGTACCACTTATAAATGTGACTACATATATATCCATGTTGACTACTACTTATTTATTATGTTGACGACTTATTTATCTATTACTTGTTTATTGATTATTTACCAGTATTGTATATTCCATATATTGTATAACAAGCAGGGGGGACCAGCAAAGAACCAAAAGACAGTTGTTACAGTATAAAAAAGGGTTAGGTGAGAAAGGAAAATTTCAGTTACATGCATAGCACAGCAATGTGTTTAAAATTGCGTACAGGTATACAGAAGTGGGAGTAGAATGCCTTTTAGGAAGAAATAAGGAAAACTTAGTCAATTTGACTTAGTCAAACATTGTAAGCTAAAGGGAAAATATGACGGAAATAAAATTTCGTAAAATAGCGGTGCTGTTGCGTAGTTCATGCAGCTATCTTCAAGCGGAAAATTACTGAGCAGAAGCACTGCATTGTGAAGAAGGTATAGATTTTTCAAACCTACAGAGTGTAATGCTTAAAACTACCACAAGAGAGTAGCAAGTTAACATTTCTAGTCAGGTATTCTTATCAATAATCCTTGCAAATGCTCAAATCTTAAATTTACACACTTAGAGAAGGTAAAGAAATTCAATCACTCGTCTGTTAGGATCCGACAGTCGTTTCTGGACACCATCAAAAAATTCCAATCTACGATGCACGGTTTGGACAAACGTAGCGTGAGAATGTTAGCATAAAACATCCACCCATCCATAAATTACGCTTTATCCATTCTAATCCTTGTAAAGCATGATTTATGGATGGATGTGTGGGTGGGGGTGTGTGTATGCACCTGCAAAGTAACTGGTGGAAATTCTTCTGAAAATGATGTTTGTAAATGACGTGGATAGGTGTCCTGCCTTAATACTAAATTGGGTCATGGCGGCCATTTACATCGTTACATCTCGCCAGGGCCTCCCGTAATGACAGGGAAATAAAGTGTTTGGGGTGCATCTGGAAGCTCGTTGGCGAAAATTATTCCGGAAATTTAGTAGAAACGCGTCCTTACGACCAATAAGCCACGCGGTGCATTTAGGGCACATCATATGAAAACAACAATTCATTCATCAACTCTGCTTTCAAGCTTTAACAAATAAAAGATTGAGTTTACACACTTAGAGAAAGCGAAGAAATTCAACGAATCGTCTATTAGGATCTGATAGGCGTTTTGGCAACCATAAAAATATAAACTCAACGTTGCATGGTTTATACAAACGTAGCGAGGGAATCTTAACATAAACACACACACACATATCCATAAATCACACTTTATATGGACTATAGATGACAATAAAAGCATACATTTCAATTCAATATTGATTATCTATTTGTTTGTTTGTTTGTTGTTAAGTCCATACTTGGCACTGAAGCTTTAAATCTCATTATATACTTGTATTAATGACAATAAAAAGCATTCAATTCAAAATTACTGTCATTCATTATAGATTGTGTATAATTTATTAGCCACAAGCGAGACCCTTACTTTATCACAATCGAGTGTAAGGTTTTAATTTTGAAGTGAAAAAAAATGTGTCAAGTGGGGAAAGTTTTTAGATTGCATTTAATATTTTATGACCAATTTAAAGTAACCTATGTGTTTTATGTGTGAGAAACTATTCAGCCACGAACAGAGTATGCATGATTTTATGGAGAGGAAAAAAAACCTGGGAATTCTAATGAGGGCCTATACAAAAGCTACTGTATTTCAAGAGTTGTAATATGTTCACTTTGGGTAACTACATTTTATTAATGTGGTAATAGTTTTTTTTGGGAGGGTACAGAACCATCTTGGATCACACGGAGAGTAATCATTTTGTGGGAAATAATGGTTCACCATTATGGAATGCAGCTATAAACCACTATAAAAATAAATTATCCATTAAAGTAAAACACCTCTTAGCAGTGTTAAATCAAAGGTGAACATTATTTTCTATTGCCACATTAGAAGGGGCATGTGTTGCTGGTGAGCACTTCACGAGCAGGGTAGAAACAAACGAAATGGACGTTTATAAATCTGGAAAATAATCATATTATTGTACTAACACACCATCTTTACCACCACTGTTACCATCGGAACATTTCCATTTTAAATTGCTCAAAATGGAAGTCACCAAGCAAATTTGCATGGCCCATTGTAGGATTATGACGGATCAAATGCATTTATTTCTTGGTCTTTTATTGCGTTGGCTCTCAACACTAATACCATTGCTGATGGGTTTTCCCGCCTACAAATACGATATAAGTGATTGTTGGGTAATTGCCTTGATACACTATGATGTGCCATAGATCATTCATTGATGTGCTTGCAGTGTAAGGAAAGACACTCAAGGGCTATGGTTGAACATGGCATTAAATGGCTTTTAAAAAAATATTTTTTATAAGAACATTTCAAGAATCAGATGTTTTCCATGCAGACCTGGAGTGTCACCCTTAATCTGCGCTGATGTTGTTTCTGGCGCTGAGAACCTAAACACACTCGCTTAATGTCAGTCCCGCATGAAAACCTCAGACAAATCCGTGATAATAAATCTGGATGAAAATACCATGTTCGCCAGAGTCCATCAAATTGATAATTTTGGAATCCTTAGTCTAAAAGGAAAGCGTGGGATAGTTGAATGTGGTGTCAGTGCTCTTAAATGAGGGCCGGGGGACTCTTGCGTATGACCGCATGCATGCAATACCAACTGAGATGACCCATTCAGGACCCTCAGAGGAACAATCCAGAAAGGTTTACATTCATGTGGTCTCTCTGCTTTGGGTCACACACATCAACTGACCCATAACCAACAAGTATGTTGGGTCACTAAAATTCGAAATGGAGAGGCTTGGTCTTTCAACACTTGAAACAAACCACCATTTTGGGAAGCATTTAGGTGAAAACACAGTTACAGTTATCCTACAGAAACAAGGGATTTATAGGTATACGTGGAACAGATTATTTGTCTTGTGGGTTGCCTTTTGTCAATGATTTGGCAAGCTTCTTAACTGATTTCATTATTAATCAAATACTTTTTGGCATTTGATCCGATTTAACCCTTTCAGGCATAGTAGAGTGGATGACGATGAGGTTGTTTTTGAAAGATGGGAGTTGGTATTGAAAACACCAATTGATGACAACAGATGTCCAATCGATTTCACCTGGAAAAGGCTGGAATCGATGGAATGATCTTTTCCAGGCTTAAATCACAAGAGATTATTATTATTATTGCTATTATCATTATTATTATTATTATTACTATTATCATTATTATCACTATTATCACTATTATCATTGTTATTACTATTATCATTATTAGTACGTATTATCATTATTATTACCATTATTATTACCATTATTATTATTATTATATTATCCTTATCAAAAAGGAAAAGGAAACAGTTAATGTAGGTAACACTACTTTGAATTTGACTTGCTTCCATTTTCAATTCATTTCAATTAGTTGATTTATAGAAATATATATATATATATATATATATATATATATATATATATATATATATATATATATATATATATATATATATATATATATATATATATATATATATATATATATATATATATATATATATATATATATATATATATATATATATATATATATATATATATATATATATATATATATATATATATATATATATATATATATATATATATATATATATATATATATATATATATATATATATATATATATATATATATATATATATATATATATATATATATATATATATATATATATATGAATTTAGAATGAATTACTAAATACTTTCTTGATCATGTTTTATTAGCCTTCCTTTTTCCTTTTATCGAATCAAATGATTGGTTTGAGCCCGTCTAAGTAAACAATAAATTGTGCTAAATTTTTCTTTGGTAAAAACACAAAGGCCACATTTATTTGAATTTATATTTCCTTGCTTTTTTTCAATTGATAAAAGAAAAAAAATCATTCATTTTAGCTCAAATGATTTCACAAATAGTAGTGCAATTTAACGAATGAAATGGGGGATGCAAAATATTGTCCCACAGGTGGTCACAATTTACCCCTGGCCCACAAGTTTGCCACCCATGTCTAATATTACTGTACAATTAAAAACATATAAAGGTAATAGAATCATAATCCGTGCATGAAAAGTTTCAAATATTTCTTCCATTGTTGTGTTTTGGTGGCACGACTCCCTCTGGGGTTCACCCAGCAACAGCATTACACTACATTTCCAAAACTAAAACATTGAGTTCTGCTTGAAGGATCTTTATTAAAATTTCCATCTACATGATCATATTTCTCTTGCTAGTATTCACTGCCCGAACAAAGTCAGAGCACTTTGGCATTTATGACTAATGGCCACAATCTGATATAAGACTATTCATTTTGCAATTTGGCAAGAAAGGAGATAATATTCCCTTGTCAAAAGTTCCCCATGCACAACCAGAAACTACAAAATGCCTAGCTAAATTACACATGGAAACTTTTATTACTGTCTGTTGTCTAATGTCCAACTGTTCCTTTTCAATAAATTATTACGAGACGATTGGTTCATCTTAAGCCGACACCTGCACATGACCAGTCCAACCAGTACGGCGGTAAAGTGATGATTTAGCTTCCAGCTGCACAGTAGCTCTGAGTGGACTACATTCTGCCTCACAACCTTTTCTTTTCTTTTCCTTACACCATATTAAATACACTATTGCAACAATTTGGAGACACCTTATTTTTGGGACTATAAAACAGCCCTCTTTTCAGAGTTAGATCAGGTTTGTGACTAATACTCAAGTGCAACTTATACAGGTACACACTTTTGACTTGGAATGTTTACTGCCTCCACCAATCACTCCCTCAAATTGGATTGGATGTCCTTGGAATCATCAGTAGCAGTTAGACATTATGTCTCAATACCAACGTTATAGTTGAAATGGGTAAGACATCAATAAGAGTTAATGGAAGTGAATGAGTTGAGAGCTACGACCCAAAACAAATGCTCCAAAGGTATACAGGTATTTCCAAGATATATAAAGTTACGTTTGCACATACCAAATAATTACTAGTTTTTAACGTTTTTTCAACATATTTTCTGGCTAATAGTGGTGCTGTTTAAGTCATGAACTCATCCAGTCTTAATGCTAAGAGTGCCAATTAGGCTGTATTTAAGATTTTTCAGTGATATTTTCACCAGTAAAACTTGGGCCGAAAGTCACAGTTGGCCCACAGGCCGTCAATTGAGCACCCCTTGGTTAGTCCATAATTGTGGATGCACACCGGGGGGGGAAATAAACTGTATGATACCCAAATTTAAATGATTAAAGTTAAGTGGCAACATTTTTTTTGGAAAACTTTGTGTTTGATTGGTTTTATAGTCTAAAAACAGACTTTCCAATGGTGTCCTGCTTGGCTCTGAGAAGTAGAAAAGTGGTCTTTCAGGGTGTAACTGAGGAATCAGTTCTCTATTTTACTCTACTGTTGCACCCAGGGAATATCATCAGAATACAAATAGCACTGGTGTGATGCAAAACATATTGCGATAACGCGGTGCACGCTCCCCTTCATTCAGAGTTATGATTTTGCAGGCGTCTCGAAATGCGGAAATAGCCCCAGTGTCTGAGAGACAGAAGATCAGCAAACATCAGCACAAAGCTCATTTTCCCCCCTCAATGTGAGAGATTTTCACTTTGAACTGCAGCTCTGCTGACTGAGCACAGATGATCTATCTCAGCAGGCTGTGTAACGTTTATAGACTGTGAAAAGAATCCATGATGTCCAAGACTTATAAATCACATCTCAAACACTTTTCCTTCTTTCGCACAGCCACCCTCACGCTTGTCCCTCATCCAAAATGCTTCCCTCGCCCACCGAAGAAAAGACCAACATCCTTCATCTTGTGTTTTTGTGTGGTTTGATTGGGGAAAGAACATTCCATCTGAGTGGGAAGGTTGCGGGAACATTAGTTTTCTGCACGTCATAATGACAGTTTGCTGCGAAAGCTCCTGAGCAACACAATCTTCCGTGACATTCATCCAAACACCACGGACAGTTTTTTTTATATTAACGCCAACAAAATCCAATGACATTATTTCTGGCTGTAATTTGTATTGACTTCTCTCTATTGGAGGCTAAACAGGTTGTCACAAAATGGATATTAATGCTCCTCCTTTGAGATTTGACTGCGATATTACCCTGCCCGTGTGTTCCAAGCCGGCAATTTTCCACAGGCTACTGTTTAATGCACATTTACATAGGTGTCATAGCACCCTTTGCTGACTGTCTATATCAAGGGGGGTCAGACTCGGGTTGGTTCGCGGGCCGCGTTAACGTCAACTCGATTTCATGTGGGCCGGACCATTTTAGATATATTTAGATTTTTTTTTATAGATGGATTAAAATAACTGGATTAAAAGCCCTGAATATTCAGTTTTTTTATAGATCTAAAACAATGTTTATTTTAGCTTTTTTTTTGTATATATATATATATATATATATATATATATATATATATATATATATATATATATATATATATATATATATATATATATATATATATATATATATATATATATATATATATATATATATATATATATATATATATATATATATATATATATATATATATATATATATATATATATATATATATATATATATATATATATATATATATATATATATATATATATATATATATATATATATATATATATATATATATATATATATATATATATATATATATATATTGGAAGTTTACAAAATGATTTTTGAAGTAAAAACATGGGAAAAAATATTAAAATATTACAATTATTGATTTAAAAGGGTGAAAAATCAGGAAATTTAAAATACATCTATACTCTTCATTTTGATTTGATCCTAAAAACAGAAAGTCGGCACTCAGGCTTTACTTTCCCGGCCCACACAAAATGATGCGGCGGGCCAGATGTGGCCCCCGGGCCGCATCTTTGACAGCTGGTCTATAACAGGTGTGTTCAAACTTTATACCTTCAAAATCTACTTTTCAAGAAGTTAAGCTTCCCTGATCTACCTTTTATTCTCTTTTTTTTTTTTTTTACAGGCCACCGTCAAAGCTCAGCATTTATTTATGTTGATATAGTACCTTGAACAAGGTTGGAAATCCACTCTCGCTTACTGCAGGCATGCCAAAATTCATAAAAGTCTAGCAAAGGATACCAACAGAGGGGAGGGATCAAAATGTTATTGTCGTGCGATCCACATATAGTAACTTGGCGATCTACCGATAGTTCTTTGGCGATTTACAGATAATTCTTTGGTAATCTATCGGTATCGCAATCTATCTAATGGCCACCCCTGTTCTCTATACACACAACAACCATTCCAAGGTGGCACACCCTTAAGTGACACACTCCACAATTTTACTAACATTCAGACCGGTTTTCTTTTCTTAATTTCAATCCAAGTAAAACTTTTTAGACCATGTTACTGCAAGACTTGTTTTTACTTTATTTACACCAATTATTAAAACTATATTGTTCTACTTTGGGATACACTGTTGTGTTCTGGTTCTCTCGTTGGTAAAGAGTTAAAAACACTAAAAAATAATGTTTTTTTTTAAATGCAATGTAATTATACGTGTCATAGCATTTTTATGATCCCCCACACGACAAAAGGAGTTAAAAAGTAAAACATGAGTGGTTAAAATTGTATATAAGTAGTGTGGTGATGCAGAATGTTTTCACTGCAAATGAAGTAATAACACCGGGAAGAGAAGAAATAATACCGTGAAGACCTCAAACAAGCAATCTTATATCCTATACTTGAAGCTTTAACCGTGAAAGTGAATAGTTTTGGTCAATTAAAAAGGGAATAAAAGAAGTAAACATTAATATTTAGTGTTCACGTACTCAGACGTCACATTTTGAGTCATGTAGGCCCAAAATATGCCCATGTTTTTGCGAATACAATACATTATGAATGAATTAAAACAAAACAAAATGTAAAATGAATAGAAACACGCTCATTACAGACTATTATAAGTTAATTAATTTACATAACTTCATTTTCTTACACTCATTGCTTGCCATTCACAACGACAGACATCTAATTCATTTAAATTGGAAGGACTGTCAGTTAAAATGGATTGGACATCTAGTAACGTCAACGGCATTTAATGAGTTGTAAAAACGCAAATCAGGTTCGAAACATTCAAATCGGACACAATAATGACGTTGTTTTTTCCCCCTTTTCAACCAATATGATCTTCAGATGTGAAGTGACAGTAAAGTGAGGAGAGGAAGTTCTGGACTGCTTCTTGCCCCGCTGCTCTCACCGGGCCATGCAAAGGCAGCCCTAATGCAAATTGGCCTGCCAAAGCTGAAACTAAATGGTAAAACGATCCTGAGTCCTTGTCACCTCCACTCACGTCACGGACATATACTAAAAGTGGGGCTCAGTTGTCTGGGCTTGTGGGGCTGGTTCCCATTAAGGTCTGCTCTAACCAATCAGTTCAGACGCCCGTGGGCCGCCCGGTCATACCAGTTTAACCCTTCATAGGGCACTCATTTAACTCATTGGCTGCCACTGATGCTGTTAGACGTTAGGCTACCAGACTCATTCAAATGGAGCGGACGTTTCGCGCCAGGCAGTGACACTGAAAGATGAGCGTTTACTGACATTCATCCCAGTTGAAATAAATTGGGCGCTCGTCATTGTCAATGGCGGATAGTGTTAAATGTCATTGTTTTCATGTATAGTGTTAAATATTAATCTTGTTTTCATGTATAGTGTTAAATATAATTCTTGCTTTCATGTATAATGTAAAATATAATTTTTGTTTTCATGTATAGTGTTAAATATCATTCTGGCTTTCATGTATAGTGTAAAATATAATTTTTGTTTTCATGTATAGTGTTAAATATAATTCTTGCTTTTGTGCTTAAGACATTTTTGTAAATCAACTTAAGATTGTTATTGGGGGCAGAACCAGTGTTTTATTTAATAATTTCATGATTATTTAATTAAAATCGGATTGATTTCTCTTTTTATTTATTCATTAAAATATTAAAATAATAAATGAAATGAAATAATTATGAATCATAATGTTATACAAAAAATAACAACGCACTTTAAGGCCATTTCCAACCTAACAACATAAAAAATTATAAGGCACTCATTTAAATACTATGAATTAATAACAATAAAATGGTGCATATCTGATTTATTCCTTTTAGTTTTATCAATGTTGATTTTATTAACATTTTATTTAATTGATAAATTTTACATTCATAAAAAATAGTAAGAAATGATGGAAAAAATTACAATAACGATTAATAATGAGAAGAAAACAACATTATGATTTAGACTTGGTGACCAAATATTTCAATATGACACTTTTAGTGACCAGGCCACACTTTCACACCAAGTCCAGAAATAGGATGTGGCATCAAAATGGCATAAAGATAAAACAATAAGATTAATATGTACTATGTTTCAAATGCTGAAAGCCTTTCCATCCAGTGTCAAAGTGGAGGCCGAGAGTGTTACTGCGCCATGACATTAGAGGGCCTGAAATGGATGGCGTGTGCATGCGGGGGAAGCACTCGACCCCAAACAGATGAGACAGGAAGCTAAAGGTCACCCGCGGACACATCAAACGCGCAAAAGCGTCGTCTCTGGAGGAGCACAAAGATGTGGAGCGGGTTCGGAGGCCGCTTTACGGGCAATCTTCCCCCGAGACTCCTCCGTGCACGACTTTTACCCTTATTTTTTACTGCTCACACATAAAAGCAAAGTGCCTTTTGAACTCTGTTTTGCTTTTTTAAATCCTGTTTTGCAAACGTGATAGCATGTCATGCAGTAATGGCAGGTAAACAAGAGTTAGAAAACAGTATTTACATGGATATATACAAATATATAACTATTTTTTTACACCCCCACCCCTAGGCCAAACATGTCTTAGTGTAGTCGAGCTTTCGTCACTTTTTTTTTTCTCCTTGGAAAGCTCATCTGTAAAGAATCGTAAGCCAGGGGGAAGGTGAACATTTTTACAACGAAACCATCTTGTTTTTATGAGCTTTCCTATTGTAAATCCTGCAGATTGTGTAACCTAAATGTTTCAGGAAAGGTTATGTTTAACAATTTGACCAGAGTTTGTTCATGCTTAATGAGGCCTAATAAATATATTCAATCAAATGTATTAATGAGGTGTACTGAAACAGTGGCAGAGTTCATCTCATTAACGTTGGATTTGAATTCTGCACTTTAAAATGTCACTAAAATTCTACTAAAAATGGATTCATTGTTGTTGTTTTTATGACTCTTTTCAACATTCATGCAATGTTGAAACTAGTCAAATGCTGCAGTTATTGCAGTGTGACCATTTTTATGTCTTAATAAATCAAACCTGAATTTTTTCTCATGTGGGTTAGACAAATAAAAATATATAACCATGTTGCTATTTGATTTAGTTGAATTATTTTAAGGCCTCAATCACAAGTAAATGGAGAGAATCCCATAAGTATTTCACAGTTTGACAAATGCAACAATAATGTTATCCCTAAGAATTGAAATTCATGCAATTGATACAAATATTTTTGATTTTAATGTGCATATTTAGTATTTCAAGTTCTTGATTCGAAACAAAATATCAATGAGGAAAATGAGCACCCAATCAATGTCGACGTAAAAGGCCGCATCCCTATCATACGTAACAGCTTATTAAAATTATAACACATTTTAATAAATACATATAATACAGCGGAAAGCAACCCAATTTTATCTTACTCATCCGCAATATCCGCATTGGCGTGATTTACCCCTAAATGAGCATCACATATTATTAAATACCTTCTGCCGTAAAATCCTGGTGAACATTTTTGATTCCCTTTTAATGACATTTTTCTTAATAAGTAAAGTTTTAATCTCCCTCTTCTCATTAGGTTGCAATTAAATCAAATTGAGGGAAATGAAGATGTCTCCCCAAAAAATGCACATGCACATTGGATTTCTTATTCACAGACATTGTAGCGCATATTAATAAACGCTCATTCGATTAAGGCAATACATGATCTGGAGGCTAAAATAATAAAAGTTGGCGAAACCTTTTTTGTTTTGGCCTAATAGAAACTAACAGAGGCCCACTTACTCACCATAGCAGGAAACAATCTCCGCGCTTTGCCCTTCGCTTTCCTCTGGAGGCGTTTTGCAAGAAGACCTGTGCGCGTAGAGTTGGAATTTGCTGAAAGCAGCTTGACCGGCAGCCGAGACGGCGTCCAATGAGTGGCACTCCTGTTGGAAGGGGCTCCGCGGCTTGTCTCCTCCGTACGCGTGACCTTTGTGCGCTTGCACGAAGGCGGTGGGGCCGTATTTGGCGTCAGGGGATGGCACGCTCCTGAAACGTTCTGTTTGCTGCTCCCGAGTTTGTGCTGCACAAAAACTATAAAATGCATCCTTGGAGGTCATGTCGCTGTAAGGGCTGCAGGTCTCCACGTTCATGACTTAAAAAAAAAAAAAAAGTCAAACTCTAACTCTCTCTCTCTCTCTCTCTTTCTCTGGAAAGGGAAGTTTTACACACACACACACACACACACACACACACACACACACACACATACGCTAACACACACACTTAGATGCACGCACATTCACTCACATCCCCCCCTCCTCTGTAGCTCACACTCACACATTCACTCAACAGCTGGTTTTGGTTATAAAACCATTGAGAACTTTTCCAGGAACACTGTCGTTGAGCAAACACCCCCCCCCCCACCCCTTATAGTTCTGACAAAAGCCGAGGATGAGGATGAGGTGGAGAATGACTGGATGAGAATGACCTCCGCCTCAGAGACTCCTGCCAAGTGCCGGTGACAAGGACGAGCCAGGGCCCTTATTAGTGGGGAAACTGTAAGGGGAGGGGGGGGGCAGTCAAAAGGGCGTGACTCGTGACATCCACTGAGTGGCGAGACCAACAAATCCCGTGAGTGATGGCGAGAGGAACACGATTTCATGCTTCATCCGCAATGCTTCATTAAGGGCCACTGGCCCCTCGATTCGGGGCCCGTAAATGTCCGCATCACGAGGGTTCAATGACTTCATTCATGGGCATTTGCAATCAAAAGCATACAATTCTATACAATAAAAATAAGTTAACCTCACTGTGCACTCTAAATTGTTCATGATTGCTGTTTGCATGTGCATGACCTTGTGGAAATATTTTAAAATACTCCAAGAGATACTGTATTACAGTTTTTTTTTTGTGGTGAAAATGATGGATGTGCGGAAGAGTTTGTCACTAGTCGGCATCCTATCCATTTGAAAATGAAATTAATTTAATTTTTTGTTGACATAAAAAGGTATGACAATGATTGTTTTCTATAGAAAGGAAGCATTTGATTTTTCTGCCATCAAGCCATCAAAAAATGTTTGTTCATTCCTGTTTTACAATAATGCCAACTCAATGCTTCTTCTAGAAACCAGGAAACATATTTCATATAATTATAAATGTTGTAATAATGATACCTATATGATAATATCTCCTCCCAGTTCCCATTCTTAAAAGTTGCTGACAATGACAAACTGATCTCGCTTTCCAAACATTCAGCTTCAAGTCCAACTTGAAGACTTTACAGAGTATGTTTCACATATTTCATTCAAACAGATATTGAATTACTTGCCTTATGTCAGCAGCATGATTCCGACCAATAAAATACTTCAGTGGTAACATTAGAACCTAAATATTGTGTTATCTGTTTAGCAGCTTCCTCAGGCTGTGTTTTATATTCTAAAACAGGAGGCATTGTTCTCCCTCGGTACAAGCAATATGTTTTGGCCATTTGTTTTAAAACTACAATTCCATTATGGATCCGTAACTGGTAGAAAGTCAATAGTTGTAGGCACAGTTATAATATACGGACATATGAAAAAGATAAAATTAAATAAAATGTCCCTACAAAGCCCTCAATTGGAATAAAAAAGCCATATCCCAATTTCATTTAGAATGTTTCCAAAATGTTTAAAAATATAATTAATAATATATTATATATATATATATATATATATATATATATATATATATATATATATATATATATATATATATATATATATATATATATATATATATATATATATATATATATATATATATATATATATATATATATATATATATGTATATGTATATATATATATATATATATATATATATATATATATATATATATATATATATATATATATATATATATATATATATATATATATATATATATATATATATATATATATATATATATATATGTATATGTATATGTATATGTATATATATATATATATATATATATATATATATATATATATATATATATATATATATATATATATATATATATATATATATATGTATATATATATATATATATATATATATATATATATATATATATATATATATATATATATGACCTCATTAAAAGAAAATTCTATCAATTTTTCAGTTTCATATTAGAGACACTATATTTGTGCTTGAGTAATTTTAACATAAACAGAAAAAACAAACAAACAAAGAGAGAGAAACGACATGGGGGGAAAAAACTACAACTTGCATAGATTTCAATAATAATACAAATTTGATCACTGATCTATAAAATGATCTAATTAATAATTCCTTCCCCAAAATTTTCATGACTTTTAAAGTCCAAAATATTCTCAATTCATCATTGATTTCCTATATATTTGGATCACACTAAAAATAAAAATAAAATGGCATTTAACAACAGAGGGAAAAACAATTTAATTACATTAAAGAGGGCTTTCATAAAATACAGTAGTTGATGTATTTTCATGTTTTTTTTTTTGTTCACGACCGGACATATCTATTCAACCCTATTAACACACTGTCCTGACTAATATTTTAGGAAGCCCAGCATAATTCTTTTTAATTTAATGTTCAACTTTTGTAAGAAACATCTATAAAGTCTTTGTCCTAAGGGCACAATGTCCTCGCCTGTTGGCACTCAAATGGCAGTGGCCATTTCATGGCTTTTAAATGTGTATTATATTCACGTCCGTCTTCCAGCCGGATTGTGATTGAGAGGGTCCCAAAGAAAACAAAACGATACTGACATGTAGCCGCCAACCCACATCCTCACTAGGCTGATAACATTAAACTTTAGCCTCCATTTTGACTTTGGCCTGTGGCAAAGCAGGCTGATTGAGGCCTTTGATTGGCATTAATATACCGTGAAGGGATGTCCTTTTGTTCCGAAATGGAAAGGAACATAAAACGGGAAGCGGAAGAGGATGCAGTGAGGTCCACAAAACTGATGTTATTTCATTATCATAAAAGGAAAAAAAAGACATTGACAATTGACAAAAGGAGCCTTTTTCTGCCAACTGGGTGTTATTGACTGATTGCAAGTGAATACAAGAAGGGCTGTTGAGGCAGGCAGCCATTAGAAAAACATATTTTTAGCAGGCAAAACAAGAGACAGGATCATCTCAGAACACTGTACAATGTCACTCTGGTGGTCAGAACCTCCCTCAGGGAAAACATAAGTAATGACTCCAAATTTGCAATGGACTCAAAGATGATGTTTTATCTCCACCACAATCGTGTCTGCTGTCTTTCTGGCATTTCTGTCAAAACTGGCAATTCTATAACGTTATGTGAAGGTTTAAAGATGAAAAAACAAAATTTTTCAATCAAATCCTTTAGTATTATTATTATCCAATGAAAAGACACTTTTACGTGTTAAAAACTATGTATAAGATCTCATTTTTTTCTACCAAACAAACTTGGTTAGTGCAGGAATGAATCGTTTATTTCAACGAGTTATGAATGAGTTCTGTTCCTACACTAGTGACGGTATTCCTTGTAAATCGGACTTCACCATTAGAATCAAAATTCACATCACAATACTACAATAACAAGAATAAAATTCCATTATGAATCAGGTTGCATTTATTCATTATGGTGCACACAAGCTATTGTTTTTGTTGAAAGGCTACAGTTCACAGTAGTCGTGTGCTCTGCTTTGAGTTGCAAATAAACTCTAAATAATTTGGCATCGTATCTGTAAACATTACAATGCAATAAAATGAAATACTAAGATGCTGTACTTGCCTTTACTGCTGAGGGGTAAATGGAGAAGGAGGTGGGGAGGCTGTAAAAAACACCCAAAGACTCCTTGTTTTTCCAAATTTTAATTTTTTGTTCAACTATCCACAGAGGCCATGCCAAAAACATTCAGAGATAAGCAAGACAATTCAATTGAAAACGGATGAAAATTGCAGATTGCAATTAAGCAGTTAGCATTGATATTACAAAGTGACTGATGTGGAGGGAGTGGGTGACTAATAGAAAGATCATTACTTAAGTAAAGTATATTTGACAAAATTATATCACTCATTTGAGTGAGTAAATTCAGGCAAATATACTGAGGCTCTAATCTTATCAACTAATAATAATTGATAGAGCTTTTTCCTAATCTTATCAGAGCTATACAATGATTATTTGCAAGGCAAACTCTTTAACAAAAGAAAGAAATATCTGAATGTTGAGACCAACCGTATATTTATACATGTGCATATATGTGTATGTATGAATGTATGTATGTATGTATGTATGTATGAATGTATGTATGTATGTATGTATGTATGTATGTATGTATGTATGTATGAATGAATGTATGTATGTATGTATGTATGTATGTATGTATGTATGTATGTATGAATGAATGTATGTATGTATGTATGTATGTATGTATATATATATGTATGTATATATATATATATATATATATATATATATATATATATATATATATATATATATATATATATATATATATATATATATATATATATATATATATATATATTTATATATATATATATATATATATATATATATATATATATATATATATATATATATATATATATATATATATATATATATATATATATATATATATATATATATATATATATATATATATATATATATATATATATATATATATATATATATATATATATATATATATAAAAACTCATAAAATACGTCTTACATCCTACATACGAGAAATTTGAAATACGAGGGAAATTCTGGGCAGATTTTTGCCTCGAGACACGGAACAAATTTGAGATACGAGCACATGAGATGGTTCCCGGTGCTGCCAAAAATTGTCCGAATATACGAGAGGCTGCTTATAAGAACAGCATCGCTCTGTCTTTCTCGCCGCATCTGCAAGCTTGTGAGTAGGTGGTGAATTAGAACAAATAAAAAGAGGTTTTTCCATTGTAGTATCCTGGTTTTGGTGTTTTTTTTTCAAAGGGCGAGAACAGATTAATTTTTATTTATAGTTCATTTTTATGGGAAAGTTGTTTTGAGATACGAGTAAATGATATACCAGCTCGTTCCCGGAATGCATTAAGCTCGTATCTCAAGATATTAGTGGTACTTTATTATTAATAGTTCATAGCTGGGATATACTACTTAAAAATGCTGGCGGAAAAGTGATCAAATACAAATTACTTGTCATTGTTTTTATTTTTATGTGCCACTTTTTCTAACTCAGTTCAACTTTGAGTTTTTGTTTCGGAGTGTAAGTAACTTTTCTTTATTTTTTCTGTATTCTCATCCTTAGGATGTGAGTAAGAAATGAAAAAGTTAAACAGTGCAAGTGTCATACAAGAGAAAATTCTGATTCTCCCCAAACAATCTTGATTTACATATCAGAGGTTGCTTTCTTTTCCAAAATGTCTCCAATCAATTGACAATCATAGAAAATGAATATATTTTGTAACTCAGCAAGCTTTTATAATTATATGTAAATGTTCCATGGGAGTACAACAAAGGATTGGAATGAGTTCAGTGTTATTCTCTATCTGTCTCCTTGACGTCTCTAAAGCCACTCAGAGTCCTCACAAACGTCCATGCCAAGCCCATCCCACTCCTCAATAGACACAGATCCAAAGATGAAAGTTTATTAAGATTTGAAAAATGCTTTCCATATGTGACCATCTGTACTTTGTAGTGAGTGTGGTGGCGGGATTGCTCCTGTACTGATATGATCAGTTGAAAGCTTCTTTATTATATTCACAGCTTGTATAACACTCAAAATGAGGCCATCACCAACATTCTTTTTTCTATTTTTGAGCGTTTTTTTTTGGCTCTAGGAAGAAATTGCATGTGTAGTATGGTAATGACAAAAAAAAGAAGGTTATCAAGCTTGATGTAACGTTTTAACAATTAACATTTGGTTGACTTCACTGTTAGAATAACATACCATTGTCAGTGGACACATTTTACACCTTGGTTATTCTGTTTTTTTTTTCTTTAAAGAAGGATTTGAACAAACTATAAACAAATGTGTTGCTTGTCTTATATAAAGATTTTTAAAGGTTATGAAATATTTGGCTTTTTCCAACGTGGGATCAAAGATGAGATCATGAACAGAAAGCAGTGGTGATGAAGAAGGTCTTAGCATTTACGAAATATCCATTCATTCCCCTGATGTCATCCGAGTGCTGCTCTGAGCAGCGCATGGGTGACATCATTTTCTATTGATACATTCTTCTTGAAATATTAACAAGATCCAACAAAAGCAAAAACCAGGGAGGGTCACATAAAGAATTTTGTTTTGCATTTACATATTTGGGGAAAAAAAAGACTTGATGATGTAGTCCTAAAAGGATCCATCCTACACTGTGTTCTGAGTGGCATTAAGCCGGATGCTCGCCCAGTTGACTTTGGGCAAAAGCTAGACTACAACCTGGAATGGTCGCCATATAATAATAGGGTAGATAAAAACAACCATGTAGGCTTACTTACATGCACACCATCACAACTGACAACTGAAGACACACTGCCTGCCCTCTGGCAACTTCCACCACTATGATAAGAGCATTTTACATTCCTATTTATTTTAAAACTCATCCACTTTTGAACTTGGTGTTCATTTCGTATAATTTTGTGCAATACAAATGATAGTAAAGGGAATGTCAGTCTATAAATTTACCATATTTTCATGACTATTAGGCACAACGCATTATAAGGCGCACCCTCAATGAATAAAAGTTTTTTCCATATATAAGGCGCACTGTGTTATAAAGCGCACTGTATTATAAGGCGCACTGTATTATAAGGCGCACTGTATTTAAGTGCGCTTTATAGTCGTGAAAATACGGTAATTGCTATTGACTTCCAGGTATGAAACACTCACTACACAGTCACCTCTAGAGCCAGCCATTGTTGATGTTTTGAATTTTTTTGTATAAAATCTTACAGTGGGGGAGGAGCTATATGATGGAAGATTTTGTAAACTAAGATGGCATCTGCATATTTAACAGTATTGTTTCAGTTCAGGCGTTTGTGGTTTTTTTAATATCTGACAGTGGTGGTTTTTGGTTTTCTGTTTTTTCCATATATAAGGCGCACTGGATTATAAGGCGCACTGTCTATTTTGGAGAAAATGTAAGACTTTTAAGTGCGCCTTATAGTCGTGAAAATACGGTAGTTATTCTACTGACTTACCAGTCAGGGCAGATAGAAAATGATATCAAATAAATGCTTAGTACAGCCATGGAGCAAGTGGATGATTGATGTATATGTGTGTTGAAAGGTGCGAACAGCAACAACCGCTAATGACAACATTCACACCCTCACCGACTGGGAATTAAACCCCCAAGCTGTCTGCGTGGAATTTAGTGACCTATAATTCATTTAATTTCGATAAACTACTTTGATCTAAACATGTGGGGAGAAGTGTTTATGTCTACTGCCTTTCGATTCACGTGAATAGCTCCAAGTCCTTCTGAAGTTAAATCATTTGCACCGTCAATAAAACTGAGATGTTTACATGTTGAAGGGGTCTCTGTGTGGTAGGGAAAGTAGCGTGGGATACCATTCCACTCTGTACGTCGCTATGAAAAGTCTCCAGAGCCACTGGCAGCTCACCCAGCTCCAACCACTTCTAAGGGAAGATGCCGTGCAAATAGGTTGCAGGCGGCAATCTCCAGGCTAGTGTATTGGGAATAAATTACACAAAAGTCCAGTAATTTGTTGTCTCCCTCCCTACCACCCCGTTATATATAAAGGCCCAGATGTTCCAAATGGAACTAAACCCCAACCCTATCATTGTAATTTTTATGAATAATTAATGGGACAAAATTGTTGGCACTTTCCTGACATGGAGTAGAAATAATAACAACTAACTACTAACTGGAAATGTGTTTGTAAATCTATTATGTATTGTATGCTTTAATTTGCTTTTCACTGCAGCGTTACAACAAACAATTTGCATTTGCGATCCCCCATGAAAATTCACAAATACAATATACTAAATTCAGCTCTATAACAAATGTACATGCTTGACACTTTTGTGGTTTTCGGGTATCACAATTGGGAAGATGAAGTGTCCTTTGATTAGAATGAGATATCTTCCAAACAGAGGATAAAATTGTGAAAATCTCTGACACCAATTACCACCTCAATAAATAGTACTTGCTCTCCAAGTATGGTTATAGGGTTCTATGTTATAGTTAGATTAAATTATAAAAAAAATATGGTTATACCTGTCTGTCTTTCAATTCATTTTTGCATAATTGGGCCAATGGTTCACAGACAATGTGTTTTTAATAATTCTGATGTACTCAAACACTTCTTGAAAAATATTACCATATACTCCTAAATCTACTTAAATAATCCTTAACTCATTTAATGTTTTAGGTGCACTTAAAAAGTCTCTAAAATGTCTAAATACCCCAAGACGTACTTAAATGCTGCAAACAGAAAATAGCCTATTGATGTAGTCTTATTTTAGTGAAAAGGTTTCTTAACCCTTTTCATTGGCTGCCATTGACACCGCTAGACATTTATTTCAACCATTTGTTTATTCTAGTCTCGCAGTCAAAAGGATTGGACAGTTAGTGCTGTCAAAGGCACTGAAAGATGAGTATTCACAGTCAGTCCAGCAATTTTGAATAAATTGGGTGTTTATTGTCATTGTAATTTCATTAATTTCGCTTTTGCCAAAACTGTGTTTTATTACTCTCTTAAGTTACTAAAATTCTTAGAAAACGTTATTTAAATGCTCCTTGTTGCATTAAAATAAGTCACTAAAAAATACATGATGGGATCTTGTTTTAATTGCTTTTAAATATTTGTAAAAGAGTAATTTAAAATTCAAAGTATAGTTTATTTTAAAATAAAGTTGGAGCAACTTCAATATAATAATAATAAATAATAACACAATAAATTACATTTAGTGATTTGTTTGCATACCACACATTATTAAATATGTTACATTTAAAATTAGTTGTTCATTGAATAAACAAGCGAGGTTCCTCAAATTTAAATAATTTAAGAAAGTCGGAGCAGTGCCCCAATGAAACAACACTTGACAACAGCAACCTTTCCATGTATTTTTGTTTTTGTTTTATCATGTCCTACTCATTTTTTTTCACTTTTCAGCTGTACTTTTGCCTTTTCAGAGTAGTGTCTATCGAGTCCTTTAAAAGGCGACCACATTTCATACCTCATTAAAGTCTGTAATGTGCTGAGGAGCCTGACAAAAGCAGGGATTTGCACTCATAAAGAACTTGCATCCAATTCCCTCGCCTTTACCGAGTCTCTGGTGAACTGTAGACTATCCCAGCTGACATTGGATAAGAGGCGGGGTACGCTCCAGACTGGTCGCCAGTAACGTAAAGAACTACCAGACTGCCAAGATAGTCTAATGTCTACAAGACTGACAGTTGTGTGACAGTTGTGTGCAAGTGACTGTCATTTTTGGAATGTCCTCTGAGAAGGTCTGGTAAGCCACTGAAGGGATGATTCTGCCAAGAATTGAAAGCCAAGTCATTCTTTTCCAATAAGATTGATGTTCACTGGCAACCAATAAGACCGCTCTCTTTAATTTACAAACACTGTGAGCTCTTTTGCGAGACAGTGAGATATTATCCAAATCACCAACGCCTCAGATTTGCTCCAGTCTGGTTGATAGAATTTCAATTGCCTCGTATAATACTCCAAAATGAAAGCAGAAACGAAACCTTAATGTATCTGGCATACTTGTACGTGGTTTTCCAACTGTGTTATGGCCAAGATACGGTACTGAACAAATCCAGAAGAAGTTAACGGAATCCCCGGAGTGACAGAATTACACAACTCCTCATTTTGCACCTGGCAGAGCTACAAATACGAAATATTCAGTATATATATATATATATATATATATATATATATATATATATATATATATATATATATATATATATATATATATATATATATATATATATATATATATCACCATACATATTTGTCCTTGGATAGCTATATTTGGTCAGCATCACCTCTCCACGTTTACAATAGGAACCAACCTTTGGCCCCAAGAGTATTTTGATAATAGTCACGGCGTTTAATCTCAGCTTCTCAGTCAGAGGTGGACAAAGAGGACATATTGAACAGTGGGAGGGCTTCATCGGAGCCTCCTGTGTTTATTTTGTTGGACAGAGTCCCGAGGCAAGGTGCTGGCTGTCATCACTATGACCTACGAACCCAGGCGGCTGGACATCCCGGAGACTCCATAGTAGAGCGACGCAGCAGCATGTGGGATGTTCAAGCAGAGGTCGAAGGCCAGTGCTGCTTCTGAGCATGTGCACAGATGCTATGAAGTGAATCCTTCAAGTCGGAACAAGAACAGGCAGCCAACACAGTGGCAGAATATTGTTTATTTCGTAGATCAATTGCATTTATTCAGTTATGTTCTTCTGACTGCTGATTGGCCACAATTTTGAGGCAACAATGCCTTGTAAGATTCAATACCACCGCAAGTCACTTTGCTTGTAATCAAGAACAGTAGTCCGGAGCACTGCAAAGACGCTGACTGATAAACTATAACATCTCTGAGGGATTGAGGCGTCAACAAGAACTGAGAGCAGCAGTTTGTCAAGCGATAGAATTGTGCTTGACTTAAATGATATTCACAGACGCCTTCAAGAAAAGCTACCAAATAGATGGCCCGCGGGCTGGATGTGGCCCCTCTAGGGGTTCTGACTCTGGCAGTGGGTTTTTTCATGCCGTAAAACCAGATATTTGTGAGTAGTGTGATGGAGTGCATTCACTACTGCACTTTGCTCTATTTCATATCCGTAGTAACAGTTGTTCCTTTCAGAATATACAGCCATAAAGGCGTCATACATGACAGCCAATGAGTTGATAAGTCACCTGTGGATGCTCATCTTTCAGTGCCATTGAGAGCGACAGACGTCTGATCCTTTTTGACCTTTAAATGTTCATTAGCCTCCCGCGGTCAACATGAATCGGACATATACTGCTGTTAATGGAAGGCACTATTTTTTGCCTAAAATAGACTGGTCCCGCCCAAATGGAATCGAGCTAAAATATGCTTGAATATATACGATATGTATGAACTAACTGAGTGATCACATTGCATTTCCTTTTATTAGATCTTATTTCAGCTACAAAGACACTGAGCAGCCAAAGGGAGCGCCAATGATCAGCAAGCAAACAAAAGTGACCTGCTAGATAGAAAAGGTCAGTGGCAAAGGAAAACAGAGCAATGCTTCTCCACTCTAATATCTTGGAATGTCCAGGAAGCTGAATGGAGAAGGGGGCAAAGGGTTTTTTAAAAGGCCTTAATCAGAGTCATGTTCTTAATTTTATTAGAGAACACTGATACCAATGACCTTTCTTGTGACGTCAATCCTTCGGCTTTAGGAATGACAAGAAAATTACTAATTCAATTAAATATGTCTAACAAGATGAATCTTACTTTTAAAGCTTAATGCTTAATCACTGGACTCAGGCTCACTTTCATATATGGCAAAGGTAAATTGGTTTGATATAAGGCAATTCATTCATTTTCTGAGCCGCTTATGAAGATAGCTGGGGGTGCTGGAGCATATCCCAGCTGACTTTGGACGCGGGGGGGAGATCCTGAATTGGAAGGTAGCCAATCGCAGGGCACAAAGAGATGGACAACTATTCATGCTCACCCTCAACCTACGCACAATTAAGAGTGATCAACCAGCCTACATGCTTGTTTTTGGGATCTGATGTAAACCGTACAACCCGGAGAAAACCCAAGAAAGCCTGGGAAGAACAAGCAAACTTCACACAGTGAGGACCCTCGACCCCAGAAATGTGAGGTGGCTATGCCAACCACTTATCCACCTAGGCGCAATTGTTATGATCGTGGGTGGAGGACCCCAAAACATGCAAAATCTGGAATTGGAAATTTCTATTCATTAAAAGTGTTCCAAAGATGGGCGAAGGCACAAAAGGAGCAGCGTAGGTGAGTCGTTTGTCGTAGCGTGGAGGTCAGTAGCTCAGGGGTCCGCAGTGTTGTCCAGAATGAAGGTACAACACGTGTGGTCGTGGTCCGTGGTCTTGGGGCTGAGCATAGTCAGAGTCCTGGGAACAAAACAAGAGGTCAGAGGTCAGGTGAGGCAAACAAGGAGACTTAACCATAAACTGATTAAGACGATCCAGCGGCGTGGTCATGCTCTGGTCGGCTTTAAATACTTCTTGCAGACTGATAAATCGCATCTAGTACTGCTTGAGCCATTTAGTGCTGGGCCTGTGATTGGATGGCAGGCGCAACAAGCCACTAGTCTGGTCTTGTAATTTCTTAGAATGTTTTTGTTTTTTTTAGGGTCCCATTAAATCTCAAATGGAAAAAAAAATCTGCCCATTCAGTAATGCTTTGTGATTGATACTGTCAGTGGAGTATTTGATGAACTAATATTGCAACTATAGTTTTGCATAGTAGTTGTACTATAATATTTACATGATGAACACTGAAACTATGTTGTTATTATTTGCAAAATTAGTACTAAAATTTGTTCTTTTTATCCTTTCATTAGAGCTCCTAAGTTCTGTTCCTGATGTGATTTATAATATTACACTATTAACTTTCAGTAGCACTGACCGGAACAAAGACTCTTTTTTATATGGTGTGTGTGTGTGTGTGTGTGTGTGTGTGTGTGTGTGTGTGTGTGTGTGTGTGTGTGTGTGTGTGTGTGTGTGTGTGTTAGCTTTCATTTATGTATTTTTTTATGCCAGACCAACAGCAACAAAAGGCTCGTTCATTCACATTCAAAGGAACAAGTGATTTCAATTAGAGCTCTACATATTGTTTTCTAAGGCTAGGTTCATGCAAGTTGTGGAGGAGTCCGATTTTCAGAATGAGAGAAAAACTTTCATCACCTCCACCAGGATCTAACACCATGGACAATAAAAAATACAAATTCCATTTTCTTCCTTACCATTCTGCTCCCCAAACTATTGATTATTCTGAGTAAATCCAGCCTGTAATATCCAATGTAATGAAAACTTGATTAATGGCTAAAAAAAACTGACTGCTTAGCTTTTGAGTGCTCTCTCGGGAAAAACACTTGACAGACCCTCAACATTAAAAGAAACAAGAGCTGGTATCAGATGATCATATCGCCAGTCTCCCACCATCAATTCATTAAGCTTCATATTATCTCATATGGTCCAAAATTGTTTTTATATTTGAATTAATCTTAACCTGGAATTAGTGTGCAACATCAATGGATGGAAAAGTTGGACATTACTGACAGAACTGTCAAAATGGACTGTGCTTCAATTAAATATTGTTTTTTTTATGTATTCACAAAACAGTGTTCTTATACCGGGGTTAATTTATGTGAGTTTGTCATATGACACATTGGCATCACAGTGAGTTCACATTAAAGTATTTTAATGGGGTGGGGTGTCAAGATGGTTTATTAAAGGAATAAGCCAAAAACAAAGTTTGAAAATTCTCTTTACTTGTTTCACACTAAGCAAATCAATACACCACTGATCAGAGCAAACCCTCTTTTTTCTAGTCTTCAACAGTTATGGGGCAGTTCCAGGAACAAATCCCCTTTTCATTTTAGACAAAATGTCCATATGCTATGCTTATCTTCTGCTAATCCAATTCCTGCTAATTGAACAATTGAATTCACATGCACATAGAAGCTTCACAAAAACATGTTTCTCTTGTGAGGGCGTGACAACTCTAAAAAAAAAAAATCCTGCAGAAATAACTTATTTAATATGAGGTCACCATTTGCCACATTTTAACTGTTAATTTAAATCACATATTTTGGGATAAAGAGTTGTTTTTTTTGTGTTGCCACTCATTGGTGCAGTGATTAGTTATTCTGCCTGAATTGGTGCTGGCACTCAAATCAAATCAATCAAAAGCCTTTATTGTCATTATACACAGTTGCGTATAACGAAATTGGTGGTGCTACTCCACAAAGTGTGTTTTTCCAGTAAAAACATAAATGAGTAACATAAAAATATAAAAAGTCACAGGGGTTTGGTTTCCACTCGGTGGCAGTGTGATTATGAGGTTGAGTAATTGTCTGTTTTATTGTACCCTGTGATTGGCAGGCAACAAATTCAAGGTCTCCCCGCCTGTTGCCCATAGTTAGCTGGGATAGGCTCCAACACCCCCCACAACTTTGTGAGGATAAGCAATATGGAAGATTAGGATCAGATCAGGGACATCCCTAGTTGTTTCATCCAGAGACAAGAGATGAGCACTCATCGAAAAGTTGGGCGTGGCACGGTGGCAACGACAGTTACAATTTCCAAACACCAACTCAATTTCCATTTTTTATTTCTGAAAGGGAAAGCCAACAAAAACAGTGTATCTGGGCTTTGTTTCTTTGTTATTTGTATAATTCATTTTGATGGGTGAAAACCTGCCTCCATCCTTGGTTCTCTGGTGTGTGTGGATTACAAAAGGGCTTTTTTTCCAGCCCCTAGCAGAGGGCCAAGAAGAAGAGACTATCAAAGGGAAGGAACAGGCTTTCAAGTCAGGACCCTTCGATTGTGTTACTGATTGGTTCCAGGTGAGGCGGCTTCGCAAAGTTCAAATGGAGGAAAATTGCCCTCCGTGCAGTGCTCGCGAGAGAAGAGAAGGCTTCACAGTTGGCACACTACTCCGGAATTCCTGAAACTACTCACGTTTTGGTGGGATTTCAAAAGGATGAACGCTAGGCCTTAGAAATCTTGTCGTGGTTGATTGGAGTTACATTTAAAACAAAGCCTAGATAGAAAATGACTGTGCATAAGGTCTGGTTATTTTGTAAAAGATGACATAAAAAGCTGGAAATTCCCACAGTCGACTGCTAAAGACCAAAACCATGTTGAAAATGTCCCCTTGATTTGCTCATAAGCTAAGTCGTGTTCATATTAGACAATTTGCAGATCTTCTCATTATTTTCACACATGGTATCATGGTTGCACAACCATTCAAGGACTCCAAGACCATGTTCATCTTACCAAGTGGGCCCCAGAGCATATCTCAATTGCATGTAATTGCTCTATTTGCCTTCAAAACTGTATTGATTTCTCTTAAAACAGTGTCGTAACGTTTGCTTTTAGATTTGTAAAATAAATTGTTCCCTTTCAATGAACACCTCACTCCATTTTCCCCTGGCTTTGGAGGGCTTATGAGCCTATAAAGGAATATCATTGAAAAACAATTCTGGAAAGCCCGTCACCACAAACTAACGGTCATGTAATGTTACCTTGAAAACCTCAAGCGGCATTGGCTCGGTTACTAATACGCTGCTATGATCATCATCCCTCTCTTTTGATGTGCTAGTGCCCCTTCCATTCAGCCTCAAGAACATCTGTACGGTTACACACATCTTAAAGCAGTTCACAGTGAAACTTTAAACAGCTCGGAAAGTGTTTCACACATATGTGTAAAGTCTCAGAGTGTCTGTGGTGCACAAGTTGTCTGATCTGAGTTTAAGCACGCAATGTGTGGGAAGGGAATGACAATTAGGCGGAGGCATGTACGGGTGTGCCGAGCCGTGGCATTTATGCATCCATCACCCATCTACTTTAACGAAAAGAGACAAGGAAACATGGCTCCCATTTTGAAAATGGGCAACATTACTGAAACAGGCTGATGGAGCGTTTTCAAGCATTGCACCAAGAACAAAATGGGACTTCATAACATTGTATTACCATGCCATGTGAAGCATTAGAGCGGGAAATTAGGTAATAAAAACATAATTGTAAAGCCGTTTTCGCTTCTGGGTTAAGTCATGTAATACATTTAGTATTTATTTATACTTGAATTTATACCGAAAATCGAGAACCAGCTGTTCTTCTAGATTCTATGTGACATTTTGTGTCAAACACCGACAGTAATTATGGTAGGGATGGAATAAAAATAAAAACAACAACAAAAAACGTTGTACTTCTAGCTCCTCCCAGTTGAAATTGATTGCCATCAATGACAGCAAAACCATCTGACAAAATATGTGATTAAAATTTGTTATAAGTTAGGATTGTAACAATTTTAGACAATCAACTCTTTTCTAATAAGCATGATTAAAATTAATTATATTAAATCAGAACAGTGAAGAATTAGCATCTGTATATGTGCATGACAAGGTTAACCTACAACGTCCTAATCAAAGAAATAAACTGAAGCCTGTTCTTACTCAATTCTTTCTTGGCTATATGCCTCTTTAGATGAGTTCTTTCAAAAGATGTCATACCAGGATTGTGCCGATGATGTTATTATCCTGCCTTCAAAGATTATGAACGATTTAAAGTAACAGTCCCCTCCATTTAGAGTCCTGTTGACTTTATGAGCTTGTTTGGCATGAGTGCCAAGATAGTGATTCTGTAATTAAAAGAAAACAGAAGTGATATTGTCATGGCAGATAGGATCAAGTGTCTTTAAAGAGCTCCATGTGCAAAATGGCAGATCAAACACCACTGGTCTTCACATTCCTATTTTGACATTCATGTTTGGTCCTTCGAACCTCTTTGAGTCAACCTTTCCAAAGAAGCTAATCTGAGGCCAGGAGGTCTGGAGGCCCGCGTGTTTTGCTGAGGATTTGTTGATTTTTCTAATCACTGCTCCAACTTTGCTTCTCTGTGTTTAGTTTGTCGAACTTAAGACAAAGGCTTAAGATAGTTTGGTGGAACAAAGGCACGTGAACCGCTGGAAGACACGAAACTCTTGATTGCATCTGCAAGGTCATTCGAATTACTCGGTCCTGTGGGCTTTTCCTTCTGGAGTGCACTGAAACACAATTGTGTCCACTTTAATTAAAAATGAGACTTTGCTTTGTCAAAATATGCTTACACACTATAAGCTACATTAGCTTAAATTCTGCTTGATTGGTTGAGATTTCTCACTGGAACGTTTTTGAGACATTTGAAAGAAGTTTTTCCATAATTCCACAATGTCATGCCAAATTGTGGATGTGGATATATTTTGGGGTGTCTTAGTGTGAAGAATGGAATCTTTTATGGTCACGTCCCTGACAAGCGGAGACAAACATTCTAAAAGAGGCAGCACAGTTCAATTTCTATCCTGAGGGTAGACAGGGACGTGTACCCTCTAACCCCCAATTCCCTATTCGTGCAAGTGGATACAGTAGTAGGCTTATTTTGAACTCTGACTCATATTAACTCATTGGCTGCCATGCAAAGCACTGGGCGTCCAATCCATTTTGAAAAGCTAAGGCTGGCAGCTATTATTTGCATTCAGCATTCAGCATTCAGATTGAAACGCCCCACTTGAGAGATGTGAGGCAGATGTGCTTACCACTGGTCCACTATTCCAGCTCTCATTGAAAGTTCTTTTGCTGTTTTGTGTCTGCAGTAAAGAATGTAACCACTGGGAAAAGACCCAAGAACTGTAGCACTTTTGTCATTGTGTGTTCAGTTCTAACATTAACCTAATGTTGCCTAACTTTGCTTCACAATGTATTCATGGTCACACCACATTTGGCACTAATTCATCTGGAGCTTTAACATCATAATTTACTGAAGGACCTCAATTCTCTTGGTTCCTTGCTTTATAAAAAAAAAGCTTGTTAATTTAAAAGTGTTGCGATCATTCTGCTTTTGCAATCATTAAAAATGATTACACCTGCATTTTATATTCACACAAGTGTTTTGTGTTTCGTTTAAATACAAAACAATTTAAGGGGTAGTTTACATCTTAGCGGTAAACGATAATGTAGCTTCTTTGAAACAACCCACCTTTCATGAAGAAATGCATTAATTTTCTCTGCCGCGTGTCCTCCCAAGGGTCACGGAAAAGATGGAGCCTATCCCAGCCAATTATGGAATTGGGTTGGTTGCCAGCCAATTATGGAATTGGGTTGGTTGCCAGCCAATCACAGGGTACATGAAGACAAACAACCATTCATGCTCACGCTTATACCTTATCAGTGTTCAACAAGCCAACTATACATGTTTTTGGGATGTGGAAGGAAACTGGTTGTTATGGTAAATTGGGGTTTTGGTTGGGGTATATGCTTTTTGCCTATTGTGTCCCTCAGGGTGTCCCTTCCCTTGTGTGATCAGGTGTGTGTAGTCTGTAATCAACCTTTGTCTGTCTATTTAAACCCTGTGCGTTTGTTAGTCTTTGTCTGCCCTGTTTACTTCATGCCACGTTGCATTGCCATTCTCCATGTTCTTTCTATGTTCCTTGTTTCCCCATGTCTTCCATGTCAGGTTTGATTTTGTTATTTATTGCTAAGTCTTTGTTATTTTCTTGAATCCCCTGCTGCCTCAGATATTAGTTACAGTTTTGTTAGAGCATTCAACGCACTCGCTCCTTGACTGCTTCCCTGAATTTGGGTCCTACTCTACGTTCCAAGCTCGACGCCACACTCTTGTAACACTGGAGTACCTGGAGAAAACCCACTCAAGCCCACGGTTGAACATACTAACTCCACATCAGAAGGCCTGAGACAGGATTTAATCCTCAATCTCAGAAATGTAAGGCATAGTGCGCTCAAAGTAACTTGAATTATTTTAACATCTAACAATTGAATTGATTGATTTTTATTTGCAAACAGTGCTAAACTGTGTGAAGAATCAATATTGTAAAAATTGCCCATGGTAGGATTGCCACGCTAAAACATTCGAAGAGCAATTTTTTTTATTCTCAGCCTCTATACACAGAGTCCTGTCAAAACACAGCTCTGGTCATGCTGGTCTTGGAAACTCCCTGTGCCTCTGGTACTCTTCTTGACTTGATTTCACTCTTTGAATGTCAAAGTGTGTGTTGCGGGTAGATTTACGTGGGGCTTGATCCTACCACTACGTATAAAAAGCTCTGATACATGATGTTAAGAACCTTCATCTGGTAAAAAGCTTTTCAGGCTCAATCTAAAACCTGACCAGAGATAATCTGCAGACTCCCTCAATCACTCAACCCTTCCAGACTCCACAAACATGCAGCACAACATAGTCTACATAGTAATTCAACAGCAATAAGACAGAAAAAATGGGTGGGGAACACATTCACGTAGCGCCATGTTTTTCCCGTCATTTGAAATAGCAATCAACTGTGATTTAATTAAGGTAGTCTCTATAATTGAGTACAAAAGGGTGACAGGGTCCAGGCACTCACGTTTTTACAGAAACAGTAACAAAAGCAACAACAACAAAAAAAACATACCAGAAATAGAGGGAATTTGGAGTACAGAATAGTCATGACAGAGACTTTCTTCGAGGATGTTGACCAGATGTCAACTGCTTGTGTGTCCGGATTTGGCATAAGGCGTATGGGAAACAATCATGCATATGTCAGTGCACACTCTTTTAAAAATGTCTTGAATTTGTCACTGTTCATGTCTGTATGTGTTAGTTTCAACTCTGAACTGGCATGCGGTGAATTTGAAATTTATTTTAAATGTGTGGGCAATGGGCATACGTTGGCAAATCCATTCTAGCTGAGCATACTTTTAAAGCTTTTCTTCTACAGGTCTTTACAATAACAAATATACAATAAAGTCTTCAAAGTCTTTTGATAGGTTGAATTATTGAATTAAATTTAAGGTTACCAAGCCACCTGATGGTGAAGAGTTTTCCTTTGCCTGACTTGAGTGTGGGCAGGCGTGGGCTCGATTCCGGCTGGTGGCAGTATGATTGAGTGTGAATCGTCATCGTTCTCTCTGTGTACCCTACAGCTGACTAGCAACCAGTCCAGGGTGTAGTCTTCCTTTTGCCCAGCTCAGATAGGCTCCAGCAACCCCCGCAACCCTTACAAGGATGTAAGGTATGGAAGTTGAGTTAATGAATAATGTTACCAAAGAATTGCCAGAGGACTCTTTAAATCAGATATATGATCAGCATATATAGAATACTGAAAACTAAGAAGATAATACAAACATTTTTAAGACCCATGATACTTACATTTGTGTTGAATATGTATATGTATATATATAAAAAATGTTTTTCTCCAAAAGTTGGGATACTTTGTAAACAGTTTTTGAAAAAAAACTGAAAGCAATGGTAGTGTGCATTTTTTAAATATGTTATTCGGAGTAGAGCAAGACAAGCCAAATGTTTTAAGAGAAAATGTATAATTTGAAGGGCAAAATATGTTGATTTTGCATTCTGTGGTGTAAAAAAAAATGGCACAAAGCTACCACTGTGAAGCATCTTCTGTTCTTCTTTCAACAAACTGCAAGCGTCTGGGGACCAAATTTAGAAATAGGAATGCTTTCCCATTGTTGTCTAATACAGGCCTCTAACTGTTCAACTGTCTTGGACTTTGTTTGTGGCACCTTCCTTTTTATGAGGTGCCAAATGTTTTCTTTGTAAAAGATTTGGACTTTTGGCTGATCATCTCTGAAAGAATCAATCACCGTATTGCAGCATTTTCAAGCTGCTCATGCCATCTGCTCTCATCCAACCAAATACCCTCAAATAATTTAACATTTGAGCACTTTTAACAATTTTTTGGTGGTCTTTTTATTCTGGATAACATGGAAACCCAGTTTTCCATGAAGAACCTTGCACCCTTTGACCCCTAGCCCAGAGAAAACGCCGACACTTTTGCGTCCTGTTTAGAAAGGGCCTCGTCTTTGCGCTGTAGTGTTTCACCTGGTGGATTGTGTTCACTGACAATAATTTCTGGAAGCCTGTGTTTACATTTACAGTAGCATTCCTTTTTGTGGCGCAATGCCGTTTAAGGCCCCAGTGATTAAGGGTATCCAGTGTAGTTTTGTGGCCTTGCTACAAAGACAGGGGCCACATAACGGACCGGGTCAGTAGGGCTAGCGCCCAGGAGCCCATGGGACTCCCAGTGCTAAATGTAAGAGTAGAGGACCTCTTTTCTCTAGGATCTTGTGACTACACAGGTATAAGGCATAACTGAGGAAAACAGCAGGAATGCTGGGTTGATAGGCAGCGGGTGATGGCAATCAGAGAGCCCTGCTGTAGGGGCTCTTGTAAAAACTCCCCTAACCCTAATATCTCCCAACGAGGAGTTCAAGGAAGTAATAGTTCAGATGATCCAATGATTAAAAAAGTGTGACTTCTGGATATTAGGGGGACTCAGAGAGTGCACCCCTTCATAATTCTTACATGCTATAGTTTCTTCATAGAGTATACTTAACCTTTTGATGATGGTATGCACTGCAGTTGATATTGACTTCATCTCATCTCATTTCAATTTTCTGAACCGCTTTATCCTCATTAGGGTCACGGAGGGTGCTGGATCTCAGATGACTCCGGGCCAGAGGCGGGGGACACCCTGAATCGGTGTCCAGCCAATCACAGGGCACAAGGAGATGGACAACCATGCACACTCACAGCCATCATGTGTCCAATCATGTTTTTGGAATGTGGGAGGAAACCAGAGTACTCGGAGGAAACCCACACAGGCTCATGGAGAACATACAAACTCCACATCGGTGGACCTGGTTATGAGTGTGAGTGTGAATGGTTCTTTGTCTCCTTGCGATTGGCTGGCCTACCGATTCAGGGTGTATAAGTCGTACCCATTTTTTCAACCAAAATCTGGCATTGCCAGGCTCCAACTCAACTCGGTTTAAAAGGATGGATGGCAGTACTAAACTGCTAACATAGAGCATTCGACTATGAAGAGGAATGGAAAAGTAAAACCCAGTGAATCAAGGGGCCTACTAACAAGAGGACCCAAGCCACTGTGCCTGTGGTTGGATTTGTATTGCTTGTCAATAGCTTCAGGACCATCTTAAGTATCTTAATGCAAAGACAAATACACCAAAGTCAGTTCTTAGCAAACAACTTTCACTTTGTCCATACTTTCAATGACTGTGATAATCACTATAGTACAGCTTTCCAGCCACTCTGCGGTGTAACACATCATAAATCAGTCTTTGAACATGCCATCAAGGGACGGGGAAAATGGGTGGAATTGCATTGCTGCAAAAAATCGTGAGTTTTGTCTTTATTGTTACGGGAATGAAATAGCAATTATCATAGTTTGAAAAAAAGGCTTGGATCACAGTCCACAAATAAAAGTCTTTATTTGCAAATAAAAACAACAATAGTATTTAATGTGGAGACACTTGCAATCTGTTTGCCACACATATGTGCCATGATTTATTAATATTACTCAACTAATTAGAGAAAAAGTCACAGGAAGAAGTTAGAGGAACTTTGGTTTGATTGTTTGACTGAAACGGGACATTGAGGCCTGTAGGGAAAAGCTGCAGGATGACGGAATGTAAAGAAAGAGCATTCGAAATGGAGAGTTTGAAGAGAAGGGAGACCAAAGGGCTCGCAGATGAATTCTTGTGCTCGACTCAGCTACACAACAAATGGTCTGAGGCTCAAGTATTTGTGGGGCTCATGTGGGTTTTTGCCAATAAATCATCAGCACATATTTAATCCATTCCGACATGGTGCTGCCGAGAAAATGTGAGGGGTGTATAGCCATTATTCAAAAACCTACATTGCAGTGCGTGCAGCTACAGATCGTGTACACCTTCACCTCTTGGCACATAGTCACAAGCTTATTAGTTATAAAAAAAATGCAGGCGGCCCAGTGAACGAGTAGTTAGCGTGCCGGTCTCACAGTTGTGGGGTTGGGTTCGATCTCAAGTATCTGTTCTCCGCGTGCTTGCGTGGGTTTCTCCAGTTTCCTCCCAACTACCCAAAACATGCAGGGTAGAGTAGTTGAACATTCCTAGTTGAGAGTGTGAGCATGTATAGTAGTCTGTCTCCTTGGGGCCTGTGATTGGCTGGCCACTGATTTAGTGTGTCCCATGCCTGGTGCGTCTAGTTAGTTGGGATAGTCTCCAGATAGATAATGAATATCTCATCTATTGAACTGCTTTATCCTCACTAGGATTGCGGGGGGTGCTATAGCCTGTCCCAGAGCACTTTGGGCCAGAGGGGGCGACAAAATAACATTTGCACTCACACTCACACCTAGGGGCAATTTAGTCCAATCAACTTTCCATATATAATGTAAAATCTGCACAGAAGAATGAAATGACGATTCAATCATCGGCTGACTGGCGACCAGTCTAGGGGCCCTTGACCCAATGTCAGTGAAGATCGGCTCCAGCAACCCTTACGAGAATGCGTGGTAAGGAGGATGAATGAACCTTATTATATTTGAAATTGAATCTGCATGTGTTAACCTTGGGATTTCTAAATGCCATTCTGTCATTTTCAGAAGTGACACGCCATACAATATTTTGGACCTATCCAAACTTTCCAATTGCAAACCTGTCATTTTGGGGCGTGCTTCAGTTGATTTAATTAAAAAAATGATGGCATTAAAACGTCGTTAAGGTCGTTTATTAAATAATTTAATTTATTTACTATTTTTCAATTGTTCGGGGTAGAGGGGAACGGTCTGGTGCTTGGCTTTCCAGTAATTATAATATGTTTGACATTTACGCCCTCTTGCGGTAGAGTTTTGCAAAGTCAGTTATTACTTTAAATTATAGTACGTATAAAATCATCATCAATCGTCAATATTTTAAAAATATATACAATAACTGGATATACATATTAATGAAAGATTAAAATATAGTCGCTTGCTCTATGAAGGGTTCAAGTGTCAACTTTGGTTGCACACTGTATATTGTTACATTTATATAATTTAAAAAAATACGAGAAGCATTATATGCTTATAAATTGGCATTGCTGTAAAATATTCTGCTATGAACATCATATTTATTTTGTTGTTGTATTTTTTTCTTTTTAAATATCATACAGTAAATCCCTATTGTACAGTAAATGATTTTCAACTGGTGAATGAAAGAGCATTTATTAACGCATTATTGTCAGAGGGTCCCAAATGTTATTCGCACATTATTGACAGAGGGTCTCAAATTCAAGTTTGTCTCTTCTCTTCCCCAATCAGGCAACCATGAGGACACCGAAGGAGGGTCCTTGGAGCCTCACCAAAAAACCACAAGGTGGCGCCAAAAACCCGCTACAGAGTCCCGAGAAGCAGTTTTTTCCTTGGCCAGTTCGTGTGTCACCCCGAGCATCTTTTCTGGAAAAATACCACGGAAAGTGAAACCTTCCCAGTCCACTTGCACAATTTTCCTTAATCCCATCGACGCAAACCTCTATGAAGACAAAGAGTATAAAGGTATGATATTCATTTAATAACGACGGAAAGGTAGTGTGTACAAAATCCTCTTTTGTCGTGTTTAGAAGAGACGACCGCACACAACGAGCTGTCGCAGCCCCCACCGGTCGTCTTTGTTTCTCCGCACGGACGGACATTAAAAAACGTTGTTTTACAAAACAACCGAAATGTCTTTTCATTTTTTGGAGATCGTGACCGACGATTATCGTTTGATTAGACCCATAGCATTAAAGAGGGGTTAGCTTGCAAGCTAACAATGGGATACGGAGATTGAAACCAATTGCTGAGCTCGAATTAAATAACGCAAATTAGACGTTTCGTGTTCGACTTTCAAGCAACTTATCAACGTAAAGACGAAAGTCAAATCTTCACCTTGTTTTATTATCTTGTGTTACGTAATATTTTTTTAGCCTCTTCAAACTAATATGTTACGGTGAGGACATTTAACCCTTTAGAGGGCAAGTGGCTATTTTTGACCATTCAAAAATTTTGTTTTTAAATTATAAACACTATTTTAAAAAATCCAATGTTAATACCCCTAAATTCAAGAAATCAAAATAAATGAAAGCAGAAATGAAGATGTTTACAGCCCCATGAACCTTCTAAAGTTGATTTGTTTTTTTCATAGTATTTACCTAATTGCCTGGCCATGACTATAATAGATGTCCATTTTATTTAAACTGCATCAATGGCACTATATGTCCAAAATATGTTGACTATGAGGACCAATGAACAGGAAGTAACCCAAAATAAACAGGAGGCGACAAGAAAGTGACTTAAAGTAAACAGGAAATGATTTGAAATGTACACAAAGTGACTTGGGAACACCCAAAATCATCAGAAAGTGACCCCAAATCAACAATTAGTGACTAGTTAACAAAAAAAGACCTTAAAATGCTACAAATAAACAGGAAATGATCCAAAATGTACAGATAATGTCACAGGAATGCCTGTTTTGTACCTTAGTGGGTAACCCAGAATGAACTCATTGTCTGACATTGGACATCTAATTTACATAAATTGGGAAAATTGGTTGCTCACATTTCAACGCCATTGACACCGATCGCTAGGCATCCATTCCATTTTTTTACTGCGACGGGTGAATGAATGTTCCTTCAAGCATTGGATTGTATGTCTGGCACCCGTCATTGGTTAGTTGGTTACATAATGGTAACTCCTAATTGTTCATTACCAGTCTGTTTACCAATCAGCAAGTCACATATAACTCACGCTCCTCTCTCTCTCAATTCAATTTAGATGCCTTCAGCAATGGTTGGCAGCAATCCTGTCCATTCGGCCACATCAGATCTTGGAAATGGAAGTCAACCTGAGGCCATGAAGCAGGTTCTTTGTGTGGTTGACAAGAAGGTTCGCAACATGGAGAAAAAAAAGGTACCACCACCAGCATCAACATCTTCATAATCTTCATCATGACTATTTTTTTCCGGTTTTCATTAACTCTGTCATAAAGGTATTAATTGAACAATGTACTTGTGACATCTAGAGTAGAGCTGGTTCTGATGTCTTCCGCCTGGATGAATGAATTCACCTTAAGTGTATCATCAAAGTGTCAATGCATGCCAATCTTTGTGTTACAACAGTTTTTAAAGCTTCCACGTGGTTCACGTTGGATGCAGTATAACCACTAATATTAATGATTAGGAGTGTGCCGGAAATGTTCCCTCACCTGATCGATACACATAGTAGGTGTCTACAAGTTTTGATTTTTATTAAGTCACTGCTCAGGTTGTTATTGTTCTAGTGGACACTAACTACGAAGTCCTACTTCTCTGTTATTTGTGAATCGAACTTATATAAAAGAACTATAAAAGTTATCCAATCCAATTACCTACTGATCAATTTCCCACCTATTAGGTTACATGTAACATATCTGTCAACCTCGGCCAATTGCTCCCCTTATTAATGATTGCAATTCCCCTTAAAAGGCGGGCGTGTGAAAGAAGAATGCATGTGGGCATATCACGCTTAAAGCAAGACTATTAGCAGTTGACAATGACGTTTTCGTATGCTACGATCCAGATTAGAGCCAGAATGGGTAAAACGAGACTGGTTTCACAAGAAAACGCACTAAAAAAAAATCCCGTACAAAAAATGTCATGCAGCGTACACAATTTGAAATGATCAAAACATTTATATAATATGGGAAAACGTATAACTAATGTTTTATCCCTCCTTCTAGTCCAAGCTAGATGACTATCAAGCCAAGAAAAGCAACGGTGAAAAATTGAACCACGATCAGTTGGTATGTATACAGTCTTAAGTTAGGTCTTTTTGTTTCATTTGTAATATTGGCAATTTATTGTTATCTAACCATTGTGTTGGTGTTCTTCCCATATCTAAAGTTGATGTACTGCAGCATGCTTTATTTAGCCATATGCAATTGAATTTTCTTTTATCTGCCTGAAGGAGGCCTTATCAAAGTACCAAGAGATCCTCAACAATATCGAATTTGCTCGTGAGCTGCAGAAGAGCTTTCTGACACTGGGCCAAGAAGTAAGTCCATATAAATTGTGTTTGTTCCAAATTTGCTGTTCATCAAATATATCCGAGTGTGAAAGAGAAAGTGTTTTCAATAAGTCGGTTCAGCTCACTAGCTCCTGTGACTAAACCAATTTCTGGCAAAAGGTGTGTAGTTTGCCCATGATATGTTTGACATGCACAATTGTTTAACAAAGAGAATGAATATGACACGTTGACACCTGTTATTAATGGAAGGTGTTAGCATTTCCCATTGTATATAAGCCGCCCCCAGAAGAATCCCCTTTAAAATTATTGAATTTTACAATTTCTCGCATATAAGCTGCCCCTGATTCTCAATTTTCACCTCCATATTTATGGTTTTAATAGGGAGCACAAATGTGTTACTTTGAAGGAAAAATCTTTAGAAAAATCACTACTCATGGTATTTCTGAGATAGTGTATGAATCAAAAGCACATTATTAGGGTTAATATCATAAGTTATTAAATAGTAATGGTTGTTTTCTTACTGCAAAACAGAAAATAACCAACAAATAGTAAATGTTAATTTGTCAACCTACTGGTGAAAAAAACTATAGCAACGTTGTAAGGCTTATATGCCAGAAAATACAGTAATATTTTCATTAACAACTGTTCTTTCTATTGCTGCTACATATGCTTCATATTATGAAAAGACAAACTTGGTGTCAATTGCCACCCTTTTTAAATGCAAGTTATAAATACGTACTGAACTATGATTTTTACCAACGCGGTAATTCAATCTCTATGGTTTTACCTCTATCACTGGAAATCATAACTAAGATGTGGTATGTGAAGAAAACAATAGCCCTGGCTAGTTAAGATTTTCCGCATATTTTGTGTTTGATTCATTTACACTAGGCCTGAGCGATATATTGTTTGAATACCCCAATGTTAGACTTTATTCTCTATGGATACACGAGCTACGTTTGCCAGAAAAACAATGTGCTGGGGAATTTAACTTTGCATATGGCCCTTTGCTTTTCTTAAGATCATGTGAGGTTAAAGACTAGAACTGTGTTTTCAGATTCAGAAGGTGGTGAAAAAAACTGCAAGACGCGAACAGATGCAGCGAGAGGAAACGGAACAACGGCGGCTAAAGACAGTTTTGGAGCTGCAGTTTTTATTGGACCAATTAGGAGATGATAATGTCAGGCAGGACTTGAAACGGCCCGATGCCTCTGGCGACGCATTGCTCACCGATGCCGATCTTGCATCTCTTGACGAGTTTTACAAACTTGTCGGACCTGATCGGAACTGTGACGTCAGGTGCGTGGCGTTTCCTATGTTATCACTTCATAAATCACGAGATGTATTCCTGTGATGTGGTGGTTGCGTGATGAATCATTTCACAAGATGCTAAGTGATTTATGAAACATTGTTGACCCATTAACCTGCAGGTTGACTGAGCAATATGAAGAGGCCTCACAGCACTTGTGGGAACTACTGGAGGGCAAAGACAAAGCTGTGGCAGGAACTTCATGTAAGACATTTTAATCACTCCTGCAATAGTGTAATAGTTTTACCTTGTCTGTTTATGTGTATATCTACTGCTAATTTTATTTTTACTTTTTAAAACCAAGCCAGGCCCAGAATTTAAGAACAGAAGGCATGACCGAGGTGGTGTCTTGTCAATCATTTTTGCATTTCATGCTGTTGTGAGTTGTTCTTTGGGATTTTGAATTGAAAGGACAATCCTCAAAAATACAACACCAATCTTGTTGCATTTACTCTTTAATTGATTGATTTCATTGGTTTGTGTTGCGCACCATCACGGACATTCCATGGTAGCAATGTAGCGGGTATGGTTAGCACCTGCTTGTTGTTGGTACTGGTCATGTGGATGGAATTGTGCACTCAAGGAAGGGGGGGGGGGGTGATTTTGGTCATGTTGAGAATAAAATAGGAGTAAACAGAGTCTACATTCAAATGCTTGTGGGTTAAAATCTTCAAACGCTACCCTTTCTATCCCTTCTATTAAAAGGAATTTGAAGTTATCTCACTATCCTTGTTCCAGATAAGTCACTGAAGGGCATTGTGGACAAGTTGCTTCAAAGTGGCTATTTCGATAGACCTCAAAGTGGGCACAATGGGACATGTGAGGAGGCAGACGAGGCGGAACAGTTGGGGGAGGAAGATCAGGAAAAGCAAGCGGTGGTGGCTGATAGTAACATGAATGAACAACCTGGTAGGTGGGAACATATTCAGATATTTGTCAAAATAAGATGCAGGTTTTATTTTGTTTGTTTTTTCTCCCCAGAAGCAACAGTTCCTGAAAATCATCCTGAACCAGTGCAATTGGAAACCACAGAGGTGAGCTCATCATACTAATATATTATAGACCAAAAAAATGTATCTGTGGATAATTCATCCTTCCCATATTATTTGTTGTTATAGTTTGTAAATAGACATTTTATCCCGGAAAGCACATTCAACAGCACTGATACAGAACATGTGGAGGAATGGTCAGTGGACATGCAGGTATGCTTGTCTTCTTTATGATATTTAGCCTCTCTCCAAGCAGTTCTGTTAATTTGCAACCATCTGCATAGGTGGTGGCTTCCCTCCAGCTTCAGCCCCCTGCCCAGATGCCACCAGAACCCAGTGTTGCTATGAGTCACATCAGACTATCTCCACCAACTGACCCAGTGGTCAGAAAGCAGGTGGTGCAAGATCTCATGGCCCAAATGCAAGGGACATACAACTTCATGCAGGTGACAGGCTTGAGTGCTTTTTGAGAGAGTGTGATGTCCAAACTCTATTGTAGTCCTTATTACATGAACGCTGACCAAAACCTTGCTGTAGCCTTTGGTCACTTGAATGTACTAGGATTCCCAGGCAGTGATATACATAGGTTTTTCTAAACAGAACCACATTACATTTTTGTCAACCTAATCCCAAGTTTCCCCTACAGAAGATTGCTCGTTCCTGTAATACCTAAACAAAAGTAATTAACATGACTTTACAGTTCATATTATTGAATTGAAATGGTAACAATCATATTATAATTTGGTCTCAATGTGTGTGTGATACAATGACATTTTTTAATTGGATTTTGTATTTATCTACAAAATATTAAGTCATTTACAAAAATAGTTGGGAAAACAAAAAAAATCCTACATAGTACAGTCTTCTTTTCTTAATTCAGGGGAGGGGGGTATAGTGTATTCCTCTATTTTGTTTTTTCAATTGTCTGCTGTATCCATTGCAAATCCCATATATAGGACAAATATGACATCATTACATTTTTTGGGCCCTGTGTGTCCACCACAAATTTATCACTGTTTTGTCCTATAAAAGGATTCGGTGTTGGATTTTGATGGCCAGCCCATGGACCCGGCCATTGTGGCAGCGCAGCCAATGAAGCCTGTACACACTGTGGACCTTCAACAGATAGTCTGTGCGCCATGTGAGTATAGTGTATCTGTCCTCCTAATATTAATATTTTCTCCTCGTAATTCACTTGCTGCCTTTGATGGCAAGAGATTTCAAAGACATTTTAACTGCCAGACCCTCTCAGCTTGCATAGATTTGGCCTATATCACTATTACAATCAATGAGTCCCATAGCCAGCACACCTTTAACTTTCATTCAAGTGACTGCTTCCAAGTTTTTGGAGATTAAGGGCAGTCATTCACATAATTTTCTTGCTTTGAATTGCTAGTGCAGACTTAGCTTTTAACTCAACTCAGGGACAGAGTTTGGGAGCTTGCAACTCCTATTCCGAAAATAACGGTAGACAGATTTGTTCATTACACTTGGTTGATTAATTTTCATATTTCTTTTTTATCTGGTTGGCTACAACTTGTGACTGCAAAAGATATCAATGGAAGGCCTCAAATTGCACGCGTTCTCTAGTTGTGCTCAGACATCTTGACCTGCACAAAACTGCAGTGACATCACTGATAAAGAATTTCTGAATCAGCCACTGCCATACAACATTTCTCGAGCCTTAGGAGTTGGAAGACTTCCATATTTGTAAGAAAGAAAGAAAGAAAAACGCATGGAATGACTTTTTATCAGGTTTAAATTACCCTGTACATTAGAAAGACAACAAAATCAGGAATGAGAAGCCATAGAACTCGGGTTTTGAATCAAAGAGGGAGATTTGCACAGTTAAAATCTCCACTGAGTTTGGTCAAGCCCACTCACTCTCCTCTAATGTATTTACTTTGAGTGCTCCTGATTACACAATGATGTTGCAACTCTAAAGGGAGTGGGAAACACAAGTTGTAGTGTCCCTAAACATTTAGAAGAAAAACATCCTTATTCGGTGATTTAGCGTGTTTGTGCGTGACCTATATTAGGCACAAATGTAACTGTCAAAAACAGAAGCCTCAAACTTTCTAATGGGTAGCAGATTAGCACATATAAGAACCAAAAAAATGATAACTTGAAATACAACTACTACAACACAATATTTTTTTTATAATAATTGTTTTTCTTTCCAATAGCTCACACTGAGTCCAGGCTTCCTCTGATGAGTGCTGTGACAGGACCAAAGGAACCTTCCCAAGTAAGTAGTAGGAAGAGAACAGGCATAGCTTCTCACAATTTCTTCTATCAAGTGCTGAACAGCGAAAGACTGACTAATGCATCCCATAATGCTCTTAAACCTCTTTACAATACCTTTACCGTGGCATTGTTTGATTTTAGCTAGAAGGCATATTCATTAGTTATGAATTGCCTCTAATCAACCACCTGACTTCCAACCTGAACTAGACCATATGGTACACAGTCACGCAAAGACAGTGAAAAAAAAAAACTTTCTCCCCCCCCAACCCCCTATCTTCAACACATTTTGTGCTACGTGATCCAAAAAGCATAAATGTACCTCCCCCCAAAACACACCAATAGCGTTTTAAAGATAAAAAAAAAATCATCAAACTTATACACAAACAAATACACAACCATTCTAATTACATTGGATGGTGTTGTTGGTTTTTTTGGGGTCAAATGACTACAGACTGTCGATACTCAACAAGAAATTCTTTAGCTATTACCCCTCTGCAACCCTTGCTTTTTTTCTTGTTGTTCTTCTCCTTTCAAACACTAGGCTGCCATGTCTCTCTCTTCTGAGCAGTTGCCTGCCTCTTGTTCCCTGTCCACCGCCTTCCCACCTGCCTCTAAAGCCACCCATGCCGGAGGCATAAATGTCAATGCTGCACCTTTCCAGTCAGTGCAAGCGGTAATGCTTCATATCTGTGTTTTAATCCTAAAGTACACCCAAATGAAGTCTACCCATGAGGGCACTTTCTCTCTTCTCTCAGTCCTACCTGTCATTCCATTTTTTTCCCTCCATCACGACATGAAAGGCGATGCTCTCTCCATCTCATTTCGTCAATTTTTGATGCTTAATAAAAACTCTAGGACTGGATCATTTTTTTAATTTTATTTTTTTGGTCCAAAGGTGCCCAAGTCCAGTACTATCAAGTCTTATTTTCCATGTCTCCCTTCACCAACACAGCTGTTTCAAATCAGGTTCATTATAAAGATTCTGGACAACTTGCTAATGAGTTGATCATTTGATTCAGGTGCGTTTGTGGAGGGAGAAATTGAAAACAGACTAGATAGGGGCCCCCAAGGACCCAAGTTGGGCAACCCTGCTTATCTAAAACAAAGGTGCATTTTTCTTTGTAGGTATTTAATATGGGTGCACCAGCACCCCTTCCTGGTGGCCAATCAGACGCTTTGAAGCCGTCCCCATTTCCTCCGAGCTACGGGCAGAGTTTTGCCGGTCAGTCCGAGACTGCCGTGGACCAGTCCAACATCCCACAGGAGACCTTACAATCTGGTGAATAAGGATTGAAGATTCACCAAAGTGCTGTAATTACTTATGACCTTGCGCGGTACCCTCCAGTTGTCGCCGGGTTCCAGTCCCAAGCCCAGGTCGTGCCTACAGCAGTTGTGCGTGAAGACTCGTCGCCCAGTTCGGGCTTTGGGCTTTCCAGCCAGCCTTTCTACAGCAGCAGGGGCATGCCACGCGGAGGTGGCAATGCGAGGAGCAGCAGAGGTGGCATGAATGGCTACCGGGGCTCTTCGAATGGATTTCGAGGTACGTCTCTAACTGTTTTGTCATTCTGACTCAATTAACGTTATATGAGCTACTGTTGATGGTGCTGGTAGTCCCATCCATTTTGACTGGGAGGGTCTTGCACTTAAAGATAATATTTATGAAGGCTTTCATGCATGTAATATGTTTTTTTTAAAGCTATACAGAGAGCTCGGTTAACAGTCTGGCTGATATTGATTTAAAAATATTACATGACTTATATTTATATAATTCAAACCGGAAGTCGGTGTAAGTCGGTGTGAACAATTTGATTTGGGAATATTTTCCTGGTGATGAGAACAACTTTATATTTTTAATATAGTTTGAAAGTAGAAGAAAAAAAATCAGCTGGTGGGGTGCCATTAGATGTTTTCAATGCAACTAAAAAAACACAGCTTAAAAAAGGTTAGGAAACACTTATCTAGAGTTGTTTACAAGAGCCAATGTCCTTGATAGGAAGTGTTTATTAGAGTGGAGTTTACATAGTAGCCATAATGTTGCCTTATACAACCACTTGACATAAGGAGGACTCTCTCTCAATTATACTTCAAATGATATATTAATATAATATTTCCTTTCTATATGTAGGATTTATAAGCATCAAAATATGGATTTACAATCTAAAGATAATTATATATCTTTAGATAATTGAAATTCAATGAGCAAAAATAGTCACTTGCTACAGTACAGGGGTAGGGAACCTATGGCTTGGGAGCCACATGTGGCTCTTTTGATGCTAGGTTTCATGTGTTTTAATGTATCATCTGAAACAGAAGTTGTTCTTGAATGGAAAAACTACATAGGATTGAAAATTGGGTTTTTCACCGTTTTCTTTTTCTCTTTAGGGGGATATGAAGGTTACCGGCCTCCATTTTCAAACGTTCCCAATAGTGGTTATGGACCAAGCCAATTCAACACAGGGGCCAGAGACTACTCAAGCAACAACTACCAGAGGGTAATATTGGTCATTTTGAAATAGGGGGGTGGTGGGCTTATTCTGACATAGCACTATACACATTCCAGATGTGATTTCTATTTTACTTGAATCAATTCATGTGTGTTGCAGGAAGGCTATCAACAAGGTTACAAAAGGGGAGCAGCCCAGGCGCCTCGGGGATTGAGCCGAGGTAATGCTCAAGCAATGCGATCTTAATAACTGCCTCGTCGTTCTACGGTCAACATTCAGGAGTTTTGAATGTGTTCACAAGAACTCCCTTTTGTACGGTTTCATTTATCATTAACATTTTTTTTTTCTTTAAAAAAAAAAAAATCCTGGCCAATTTATGAGTCAGCCTGCCTGCCTGTCTGTCCATTTCCTCTAAATGTTTAACACAAAATGCTGAGTTTCTCAACTCCATGTCAGATTATCAGCAAGTATTCCTGTAAACTTGAAAGATTACATTAATTTATTTTTTGTACAAAATAAATGCAAAAAATACCCTGCCACTGTCAAAATGATTCCCAGGAGTTTGGTCTGGCATGTTTTTTTTTTCCGTCATCTTGTAGACTTCTAACATTTTATTTTTTGATCTTTCAACTTCACCTCTTTGTATGCTGATGTTATCAGTCAAGACTGTTTCAATAAATAAAGCTGTGTTCTATTACAAAGCAACTGTTCTTGCAACTTTTAAAGCAGTATTTTCTTGTTCTGAAAATATGAAACAGGATTCTTATTTACAAAGAAAATATACAGCCTTTGATTGATTATTACCACTTGCTCATATTGCAAGAAGTAGTAACTCATTTATTGTCTTAGGTAAACTGAAGCATACAAGTAGCAACATATACATTGACAATTTAATCCAGCAGCAAGCAATAAAAGAACCACCTGTACTTCATGTGCAAACTAATATGCCAAAATTTTGGAGAAAAAAAAGCTCTTGGCAAAGCTGAGAAATGTTTTGGGGGCCTACAAGCATGAAAACGTGCAGTTTTGCAAACTCGACAGACGAATGAAAATCATATCACTGTAAGCATGATGTATGAGATCACATGGTTTAGGATTTGTGAAAACAGAAATGTATGACTATGTCACTTAAATGAACGCAAAAGGTTACTGCATTAACAATGTACTCCACTTTGTATTTTTTTTGCCATTTTTAAATTGTATAAAAATTAATGCCATAAAAAGTAATAATTTGCAATTCAACTGATGTCACAATGGCTGTTTAATTATAAAGTCATTAAGTCTGATCAAATAAAACCCATCACATACAATTAGGTACATGAGCAAAAACAGTGGTATTTTAATTGTACAGCCTCCAAATGTGCCTAACAAAAAATGTCCAACATTTTGCAAAACCATAAAATGCAATCTTTGCAGATGTCTGATTAAAATCGAGAAATTCAGATTTTTTTCTTCAGTTTTGGCAGTTTTAACAGCATCATTTTGATTAAATGACCACCAAAAGTTATTTTGACTGTTGTGAAGCTATTTTGTAAGTGAAAATGATAGCGCAGCACATTATATTCCTAATGGCCATGATTTTAAACAGCACAATTCAGTCAACACTTGTATTCTCAACTCATTGGCATGCTAGACATCAATCCATTTTGACAGGGAGGACTGACAGCGCTCATTCGATTGCTATACCAGCCTTCCTGTCAAATTGGATTGATGTCTTGTCTTGTACCATCAATGTCAATGCCTGCAAATGGAATTGATGTCTAGCGCTGTCCATGGTAATGAGGTAATGTCAAATTTGGGTCTCACTGCAATATTGCAAAACAGAACATTTCAGTCAAAGTCTAGTCCAAAGGCTTAAAGTGACTTAATCCACAGGCCTCAAAATCAAATATATTGTTGTTATAGCTCAAATGTCCCTGTCATGCCATCGTGTTGACAAAATGCTCCTAAAAATCCATTATTTATAAGTCGGACACCAGAACCTGGCATTGTTCATCTTGTGTGCTTTTCCATCCTGAGCGAGATCTGAAGCACCAATAGGATGAGCTCCAAAACAAAAAAAAAAGGTCCAGCTGTAAAAGGCTCTACTTCTGATGGTTTTGGCTTTGTTGATCTTCGTGGTGGTCCGGAGGCAGATCCTGGTTTGTCTGCTGGACCGTTTGCCGATTCTGGTCTTGAGAAGCCTCAGGGTGAGCCTGTGCTTCCTGTTGATGCTCTTGAGCCAGGATCTCTTGGTTGTGTTGCATCTGCTGCTGATTGTCGAGAATGTGGTTGTTCGGGATGGCATTTCCTTCCACTGCGACAAAAAACAGCAAACAACATCAACGGGATATCAGCCTGTAAAAATAAATAAATAAATAAAAAGGGGGAGGAAAAATATACGGGAACCTACCATGGACTTCAGGAGGGGGCTCTACTTTTTCAGAGCGGAGACGTTCCATATGATTGACCGCCTGAAAAGAAGAATGGTAATCCAGTTTTTTTCCCCAATGGTGAGCAATGGGGAGCAAATCTGGATTTACCTGCTGCAACTCGATTTTCTGCGCATTAAGTTGCTCCTGCTGTCTTTCCAGCTCGTTCCTTTGCTGTTCAAGGTCGGCGGCTTTCTGGTGAAGCTCCTGCTCTTGACGAGCTAGGTGCTCCTCAAACTCCCTCATCTCGTCGTCAGTGTAAGCCTGGTTCTGCTCCAACGTCTGGCGCACACCATGCAAGTGTATTCACTTTTATAGCATTTTAATCCATTGCATTAATCCTATTTGTTGTAGGGTGAATTTTACCTCCCAACTATCTGGCTCCAAGAATTCTTTTTTATTTGTGGCAGTCATGAACTCATCCAAAGACACCAGCCTGTCTTTGTTAGCATCTACCTGCAAGTTCACTTAATTGTCAATAAACTGGATGCATGAAATTGGAAAATCAGTACTGTATTTTCCTGACCATAAGTCACATTTTTTTATTGGGAATGTTAGAGTTATCGATATTATATATGTGCTTGCAATGAAGAACACTTTGCTGATTTTGGATATTAAACATTACATATATTAACGCGTTATCAATATTATATATGTGCTTGCAATGAATATTATATATGTGCTTGCAACGAAGTACTGGTAACTGGCAAATACTGAATAATACATTTACTCACAAAATATGGTTCAGAAACCTGGTAAAAAAAACTGAGTATGGACACAATTCTCAAATGGAATTTACAATTTTAAATCCTTAAAGTCTAATTCTCTATCATACTATTTAGAATTTTGCAAAATTAAAATGGCAGCGAAGGGGGACTTTTTCACTAGCGGATGGCAGTTATTCACCAAGATTCGTGTATAATGTGCAACCGAACTCCGAGTTTTTTGGTACCAAATTTGACGTGTTATACTCTGATAAGTACGGTAATACACAAGTTTGACTTCCGTTTTTTTCTCTTTAACCTTATGTAGATTATTTTTAGGTTATAGTCATCTAAGGAACTTATGTTAACAGATTTTTTTTACATTTTCCGTTTTTTTTTTACCATATTACTTTTTATGTTTACTATATTACTTTAACCTGTTTGCTCCTGGTTTCTGATAAAATAGAAAAATGTCCCAAAACTGCGACTTATATGTTATTCCTCTTAATTGTACATTATTTGGCTGGTGCGACTTATACTCAGGTGTGACTTTTAATCCGATTAAAATTGTATTAATCAAGCAAAATTGTGAAAAGAATACCTCATTCATCACGTGCTCTCTCATACGCAACCTCTCTTCCTCCATTTCTACCATGTCATCCTCTTCATTTGCGGGGTCGTAGAGTTTTTCCAGCTGCAACGTCAGGTGGCGAGCATCAATCACGGATAAAACCTCATTGGACGGGACTCCTCACCTCTTTGGTGAACAGCGATTCCAGTTCCTGTTCATCAAAAAAGCCATCTCCGTTGGTGTCTGCGAAACAAGGAGCAGTCAAGCTTCTGGGAGATCACCTGGCATGGAGATAACGCCTTACCGTGCAAGTTGAAAAAGGTTTTGGGATCAAAGTCCTCCGGGTCTAAGCCGTCAGTGTCTTCCCACACTTCCTTGAGTTGATTCTGGCTGCCCTAAAAACAGATGATTAAATTGGAATCAGACTGTTATTTGACTGTAAGGGTACACAACAGGAGAGTTTTCTGTGGCTCCAGCCTATGAAAAACCCACCGGGTGGTTGACTTTAGGGTGAATGGCGTGTTTTTTCCTCAGTTCCTCGTAATGCTCCTCCTCTTCCTTTCGCTGATCTTCGTCCAGTGTCTTCAAGTGTTCGCGTCTGTCGTGCTCCTTCATCATTTCATAACGCTTGAATTCCTCGTGTCGTTCTTTGTCAAAGTTCTCCAGATCATTTGTAGCCTTGGTAAAAAAGACAACATTGCACTTTGATTATATCCTTCTGGGACTGATTGTCTAAATACAATAACGACTTTACGACTCTGAAATAATGTTTTGGGATGCGTCATGTGGCTACCGTGAGTGCGTAGACCAGGGGTCGTCGGGAACCTTTTTGACGAAGAGAGCCATAAACAATTCATATTTTCAAACATTATTCCTTGAGAGCCATAAACAATTCATATTTTCAAACATTATTCCTTGAGAGCCATACTCAGAATTTAAAAGTAAAAATACATGAAAATGTGAGCATTTATTATTCATTTCACCACAAAAGTCTGAATTCTTTTGAGAACATTATTTCACTGTTGCTAATCAATGAGTATCAATGAGAGAAGATGCATACAGAAGAGTCTAATGAAGAAAAAATATGATTTAAAAAGGCGGAAAATATGGCTCCCGAGCCACATGTGGCTCCCGAGCCACATATGGCTCCCGAGCCACACGTTCCCTACCCCTGGCGTAGACTGTAAATACGAAGACACATTTGACAATTTCAAGCATAAACATTATTGTTGGCTATCTGCTTTACCGATTTGATGAGCCGATCCAGGTCCTCCACTTCAAATGTATGTGGGTTCATATGGTTCAAGTATTCAAACTGTTTCAGCAAAACCTGGTGGTCCACTGCGATATCTAAGCAGGGGACAAATGGACAGCAAATATTAGGATGCACCATTTCTGCCAAAGTGTTTCTTTGCCTGGTTGACCTACCATTTCCTCCTTCAATGTCTTGCTTGGCCTTAATCAGTGTCCTTAGTCGATTTACTTCTTGCCTCTTTAACTCATCCAGTTTGGTTCTGACATGGTGGCTGACAAAGTCCAACTCTTTGGCTAGTTTACCTTCCTGCCGTGTAAGGAAATATTATGTTACACAACGGTTGGGGGATGAAGAAAAAAAAAAAGTACAATATTTGTTAACTATTGCTTCAATTAAGTTGTCAATGAAAAGTGGAGAGTGATTTATGTTTTATTCCAGTTTTTTTTTTGTTTTCCGCTAAAGAAAAACAATGTTCTTTACCTTGATATCTTCCATGTCCGTATTATGGAGTTTTTCTCTGAAATGTTCATCTTTTTCGAGAAAATCTATGACTTCCCTGAGGTAGCGGTCATAGTGAAGACCAGTATCCTTAAAAGAAAAGCAAAACATGTAGAAAAATAAACATTAGGTCAAAGACAATTGTACTGGGAAAAAAAAAATCAACTTTATTTGTTGCAATATAAGCAATTACTTTTTGCTCTTCATTTGAAACCTGCATCTTATTTATGGATATGGATACTATCCACAGCTCTGCGCATTATGACAACAATACCATTTTGGGTGTATTCAAAGTCTAACTAAAACAACTTGGGGCAGTAACCAGTGTTTTATTAACACTGTTATCAAATAATTATTAATGCATTACATAAATATTAATGAATACATATGAATTACACATAATGAGTAATACAATGAACCAAATCATTAGTTTATCCCCAAAGGGTAGTAGATTCAGATGTTGGGGCGCAAACATACAGTAAGAAGCCTTAAGTATTTTTCTAAAGATGTAAAATAGTTATTATAACGAGAGCAAATGAAATATGAACAGGGCTTTGTGAATAAAACTAATAACAATTTCAAAACAAATGTAATATGAGAGGTAGAATATGCTGCACTGTTAAGGCAGTAAATCAGAAATGGTTGTTTTATATAAAAACGGTTTATATTTAAATGTTGTTTATTAAAACAAAAAAAAGAAATAAAGGTTGGTAAATTACAAATAAATAAATAATAAATAAATTAATTGATTAATAGTCACTTGCTCCCAAAAAGTTAAATCTAATATTGGGATGTGTAAAAAGAAATGTGTAACTTTGTAAACAATGAAAACATGGAAGGAAAATAAAAGCAAAGTAAACAATTACCACACTTGGAGCATCCTCTATTTTGACTGGTGGCTCTTGAATTTTAGTCTTGTCCTTACTGATGGGAACTGCCTCCAAAGTGAGCACCAGACCACAGCTGATCAGCAAGACACGACTCCACCACATCTTTAACACCAAACACAAAAGTAAAGACTAAAATCAAACCTATTTCAACAACCCTTGATATGATGACATTTATTTTTTGGGGCTAATGACCCCCCCCCCCCCCCCTCCCACCCCCATTAAATCAAATTACTATGTAGCCAGAGGGGACTAGTTAGCCTTAGCAATGGTTCTGTCAGATTTAGCAATGATCTGCCACGCTAATAAAAATGATCGCTTGGCAATTTGATTCCGTTAGGTGTTTAGTATAAACCCGTAGCGTAAAATGAAATAAAACAGCCCACTTAATGCTCATGTTGTGTACTCACGTTACTGTGACTGTAAACCATAATTTCCTCGAATCCTCGCCTCTTCTTTAATAGAAGCCGTGTCGGCCGGCAAGTAGGTTATTCCGTCCGTGGGAGGTCCGAGTGGCAATAAAGCTTTCTCATTGGCTATTATACACGTCTGTCAAATTAATTTGCAGTTTGGTTGCATCGGATAGTACGTGGCGAGTTGACCAAACTGCCCGCTGTCAATTGACGAACACGGAAAAGTATCATTTCCGCTTCATAGAAAGGCGAAACCGCACACGCGTCATCTAGTACACTTTGGTGCTATCTTGGGTTTTGTATTTTTCTGGTATTATGCTGTAATGTGATGCCATAAAAATCTGCACATGACATTATTTTCTCCACTATTAAAACAGTACACAAAGAAATAGAAGGGTTACGAGAATCAATTCATTTATTTTCCGCAGTGCTATCCTCATAAGGATCGCGGGGGGTGCTGGAGCCTATCACAGATAACTACAGGCACCAGGCGGCGGACACCCTAAATTGGTGGCCAGTCAATCGCAGGGCACAAGGGGACAGATGTCCTCACAAACCTAGGGGCAATTTAGAGTGTCCAATCAGCCTACCATACAGGTTTTTGGGATGTAGGAAGAAACTGGAGTACCCAGAGAAAACCCACGAAATCTCGGGGAGAACATGCAAACTACACACAGGAAGGTCCAGACCAGAGATCAAACCCTCAATCTTAGAACTGTGGGCCTGACACGCAAACCACTCTTCCAATGTGCTGCCCGTGTATGCGAATACTAACCTTTTATTTGTATATAAGTAAGTATATCTAGTTCGCTTAAGATACAATATGACCCAAAATGTGGATGATTATTTTTCAGTATATTTCTAATGGAAAAAAAAAATTGGTTCGTTCATTCATTTTCTGAACTTCTTATCTTCAAAATGTTGCAGGGGTGCTTGAGCCTGACCCAACTAACAACAGGCAGTAGGCGGGATACACTTGGAGTTGGTTGCCGGCAATAACATTGTTCCCTAGAAATTTTGATTGGTAAATTAGAGGATGTGAATTTGATTTTAAGAAATGTATCAAACATAGTAAATAAAGTAAATTGTTTTGCTATCTGTAATAAAAATGGGGCTTTCTGTGTCAATAAGAGGTAAAAAAAAATGCCAATAATAGACGTGAAAGTGTTATGCAAAGCACAAAGAATAAATGTTAATGTAATGCAACAATACATTTTGAAAAAAATGTTTAATTTGACCTTTCTACACATTTTAAGTGCTGTAAAACTGTTACAACCACATTTTTTAAACATGAAAAAATAAGTTTGATGTGTAAACAACAAAAATAATCCCTAAAATACTCACAGTGTACCAAAATTCAAATTGGGAAGATTAATGTATTGTAGTGCATATCTGTTCTTAAAGATCACTATACGTATTTCAATTGGGAAAAAAAATATTTACACCGAGCAACATATGACTAGCATGCCGTACTGTACATGTTATAAGCAAAATTAGACGATTCATTTAGCATTTTAACAACATAATACAACTTAAAGCACAAATAAACAGTAAGTAGTGTCAATTTATATAAAAAAAAAGACAAAGTGCTACTTATGTGAAAGTCCAGCAACATGATCTTCATCCAGTTATACAGCACAATTTAAATGCTGTCATGAAAAGGAAAGGGAAAGAATGTGAAAAAAAACAATGAGATCTGCAAAAATAAGTCTCTAGTCATCACAGCCTAGTAGTTCAATGCGGAGAGTGATACGTTCCTGCCACTCCCAGGGAACCACTCGGATGAAACGGGCGTAGAACGCCGGTTCAAATACATTCTTTATGTGGCTGTTGTTGTCAATATTTCCTTGAAAAAGCTGAAAAAGAAGATGATTGGAATGATAATTGGCAGCAGTTCAATGTCAGCTAAGTTTTGTTAAGCACTTCTATGTTCTCAAAACATCTATTCAAAATTTTAAATTGACAATCTTTTAATAATGTATTTATTCACCAGGTGTTTCAGAGGCCTGGCACAATGACACAAACAACCATTCGCTCTCACACTCATACATAAGGACAATTTAAATTGTGTTCAACCAGCTATGGCACAGGTGTCTAAGTGGCGGCCACGGGGCCAAATCTGGCCCGCTGCATCATTTTGTGTGGCCCGGGAAAGTAAATCATGAGTGCCGACTTTCTGTTTTAGGATCAAATTAAAATGAAGAGTATAGAGATATATTACCTTTCCTGATTTCCCCCCTTTTAAATCAATAATTGAATTATTTTTAACCCATTTTTTCTGTGTTTTTAGTTCAAAAATCATTTTGTAAAATCTAAAAAAAATATATATAAAAAATATAAAATAAACATTGTTTTAGATCTATAAAAAAGTGAATATTAATCCAGTTCTTTTAATCAATTTCTAAAAAAAAAAAAAAAAATCTAAATATTATATCCAAAATGGTCCGGCACACATAAAATCGAGTTGACGTTAAAGCGGCCCGCGGACCAACTCGACTTGAGCTATGGCATCCATATTTTGGGGATGTGGGAAGAAACCAGAGTACCCTGAGAAAACTCACACAGGCACAGCGAGAAACATGCAAATTCCACACAAATGGTAGAAAACCACCAGTGATTGAACCCTTGAGCTTAACACTGTGAGGCAGATGTACTAACCACCATCCCGCCATACAAAAGTTGATATAAAAGCTAATCTTGTAGAATTTGATTTATACAAATATATAACATGTTCTTTTCCACCTTTAACATGAATCGTTGTTAAAAGCTGTACAAATGACTGACCTTATCACGGCCAGTGATGACATCCTTCACTATATTCCATGACTCTTCATCATTACTGTAAGCTACTTTGAACACAGACACAAATTGCACCACTCCAAAGTCTTTGGCCCCTTGAGTGATGATACCGGTGAGGCGCTTTGTCTTCTCGAGATCCACCTAAACAAGAGATATCGAGCATTGGAAAATCGGCGTCATTTCAGCGTCGTCATTACGTGATGAGCATCATCTGTCACCTGGATCCACTCTGATCGGTTGTTTTGGGAAGGTGACCATGCATTAGTCTTCCCCTGCTTATCCAGACGAGCAAACTGAGGCAGCCAAGTGAAGCTATCGATGCCCCATGTGCGGAAAGAACTGGAGGCTGACAGTTGACTGTCGGATACTAGACGAGACTTCATTCCCATCGGCTCTGAGCACCCTGTGGTGTTTGAATAAACTGTGAATAAAGAAGCAGACAGAAGGAAGGAATGGAAAAACCAAGAGAAAAGGAGTAGAATAGATGAATAAATAAACCCGCAGAAAAGAATAATCATTGTCCTCCACCAGAAAATCAGAAGGAAAAAAAAATGTTGGATCCTGTACTAACCGATGACGGAGTAAAAAGAGAGCAATAAGGCGGAAAGATAGGTGGCGCTCATGCAGGAAATTGCACAATTCAACATATTTCTATGTATGGCATTAGTGCAGTATTTTCTGGGCTGTATGTAATAGTCATGTAAGTTTTATTTTTGGCTGTACTAATGAAAAAAACTGTAAATGTTATATAAACAGGTGCCTATTTAGCCTGTCCTCCACTGATACACTGGTACCTCTACTTACGAATGCCTCCACTTACGAACGCCTCCACTTACGAACGCCTCCACTTACGAACGCCTCCACTTACGAACGCCTCCACTTACGAACGCCTCCACTTACGAACGCCTCCACTTACGAACGCCTCCACTTACGAACGCCTCCACTTACGAACGCCTCCACTTACGAATGCCTCCACTTACGAATGCCTCCACTTACGAATGCCTCCACTTACGAATCCCTCCACTTACGAATGCCTCCACTTACGAATGCCTCCACTTACGAATGCCTCTCCTTCTGAAATTTTCAGGTTACAAAACACTTTGAAATGCAAATGACTGTTCCAATATACAAAAACAAGATCCAAGTTACGAAATCCCCCAAAACGAAAATAGATTTCCTGTGTCCGTTATTTTATGTTTAAATTGTCCTCCATCTTGCTTGACACTACAGCGACTTCCTACTGGAAAGTACTACTGGAAGTTCTTTATTTTAAATTATTGGTGCGAATTAAATGAATAAGCAGGCCCTGTTATCCATCAAGGAAACACAGAAGATAAAAAAGTGGCATGCAATTGACTGACATTGCATGTCAATACTCTGGTGCGAGTTGTAGTAAAAAAAATTGTCTTAAACTATTTTTGCTAATATTTTCTCATGGAGTCCAATTTTAACAAGCACAGATTGCATCTGCCTGACTTTGAGTAAATTTTGCTTAAGGATATAACAGGATCATGTAAACATGTTATGCTGGATTCTTATTCATCACGAGAATTTTATAGCAATTGGGTGTTTTGGATGAAATTACCATTGAGTTCACATCCCACCAGCTCCATGCGTAGGGTACATGCCTTTCGGCAAACCACAGGAATTATACGGATGTACTGGGCCACAAGGGGTGGGTCAAAAAGATTGGTCTTTGTGCTGTCGTTATCGATGTTGCCCACCAAAATCTGCAGTACAAAGTTGTACAACAAGAGCAGCGATGGGCATGCGTGCCAAGCTTTTGATCACACATGCTCACCTTGTCTCTCCGTTGTCCATCCATTCTGTAGGTGGTATAAGTCTTGCCATCAAAGCTGCTCGCCACCTTGAAGGCCTTTACGAATTCCGCCGTGCCCATACGACTGGCCCCTTGAGTTATGATTCCCGTCAGACGCATCTTCTTCTGCATGTTGATCTGTCACAAGAAGAAGTGATGAAAGTTTCACTTCACTAATGGAAAGTCTGGGAATGAACGATGATTTCTCTTACCTCGATCCAAGGGTTTTTGTCATGGACAGCCGATGTCCAGGCATTGACGATGCCTTGATTGTTGAGCCGCGCCAACTCCGGACCCCATCGCTGAAGACCAAGAATTCCGTAGTGCACAGATGATGCGGAAATCTGGGACTCGGCTATTGCGCCGCCTTCCATTCCCAGTAGAGAAATACAACCTGAGAATGAAACATAGTAATAGTAGTACACATCATGTTTAACTCCACTAGCATACATTAGTTGATGATTTCTTTAAATGCATTAAAATGAGTGAACATACGTAGTTGGCACTGCTTCCCAACATAGGGTGAAGGGCACTGACATGAAAAATCACCATCAAGGTCTTTGCACATGCCTCCATTTTTACATGGTCGATTGGCGCAGTCATTCACATCTAGAAGAAAGGACGGCATTATCAAATTGGGCAGTTAAAATCATGCCAGCAAAGCAATGCTTCATAGTTCTAACTGTAGATCTATGTTATAATCCAAACCACCACACGGTGGCACAAATAAACCAAAGTTTATACAACACCAGGCCAACTCTTTCTAAACCTACAACTGGAATTAAATACTGGAGTGAATGAAATGAATTTGTCCGTAACTTGTTTCTTCCAGAGCAACAGAACAAAAGAAAAAAAACGATACTTGCTTTACTTTACGATACTTTACTTCAAGATTAAATTGAAAAGCAGGCTTGTTTCTGTTTGATTGAGGTTATATATAGAACTTTAATTAACAAGCTTTTTTTCTTAAGTCAAATGGGCATCTTTGCAAATGAGCACATTTTTAAGTGACTTTAATTTATGCTATTACAATTTCATGAACCACCTTGTCTCAGCTCAAATAAAAAGCCTGACAATAGTTGACTAATCTAGCTATGTTCCCAACTAAATGAGCATAATTGATGTCCTAAGTAGCCAAGTATGATTATTTCAAATGTTTTTATTCCTTTTGCATTGTTCATGACTTGAATAAGGCTTAAAAAGGCAGAAAAAAGTCACTTTTTACAGGCCGAAAATGTGTCAAGTCATGTTGTTCTTCTGTACACTAAACGTTAAAGCTCGACTGATTCGTGAAGTGATCCCCTTGAAATTTTGTAGTTATGTAGCATGGGCCAATATCTACTGATCAACCCATTTTTTTTTTTTTTTTTAGATCAGGACTGATTAAGAAAATATTTTTTTTTAAATGAAGTTGTTAACCAGCAGAGGGCAGCTTTGTGTTTGGACACATGCTGATTTCTAATTTTCATGGTTAGTAACCTACTACACACAGAAAATCACACATCACTGCGTGGCTTCATAATGTGTTTCATTTTTTTCCACGAGATTTAATGAAAATAAACACATACATATTCAGTCACTGTAAATGCTGGAAGTATCAAAGTAATTTAATTGTTTCCATATTCAGTCACTGTAACTGCTGGAAGTATGAAAGTAATTTAATTGTGTCCTTAGTCTGCGCCAATTACTTCCCCTCAACAATGATAAACAACATGTTGTGCTACCTTTCCTGAAATGACCTTAAAGACTCTGGTAAAGCAGTTTGGCAGGTGACAGGCTGACGTAATGCCACATGGATCTCTGCAATTCTTTCTCCACTAAGAGGATTGGTCAAAACTTCGGAATGCTAATATGGTCATCACAACACAAACAAAACAGCTGAAAACTCTTGATCCAGCTAAGAAAGTGTACCAAGTAATCTGACTGATTTGCTCGAAATCCAGCAATGGAGCACGTGAATTCTACTTAACATTTTGGTTTGAGAACAATATTTCTTTTTGACAAATACAGTCAAAATAAATAATTATACAACATAAACTCTGAAGAGTTTCCAGAAACAAAACACACTAGTACTTTTCTTATTACCAAATGATGAGTTTAAGAGAGAAACAAATCTCTGTAAATAAATGAATAGGTTTTAACTTAACCACAAGACCATTTCTGTGTATGACGTCTGACACAGAATTAGAACTGGGGCAGGGAGCACACTACACAAACCTACAATTGGTGGTCAGCCTGTGGACTATGGGCTGGCATGTGCTTTTCATTCAAAATAAATAGCCCTTCAGTAATATAATTAAGGGGTGAGTAAAAACACTATTTCCCAATCCCTAAACTTTTTACCTTCCACATTCCCAATCACAAAAACTGACGAATGTGTCATTTTTTGGCATGACATTGGTAAGGAATAATAAACTTAGCAATTAAGAGTATTTCATGGAATCCACTATAACATTTGAGCTGTTTTAATTAAAATCAGGTCTGTGAGAACCAGTGTGGGTGGCATCTGCATACTAAGAGACTTGGTGAAGGTTTTTCTAACTAATTAGCCAAACAGAATAAGCATAGGACTCTGTGAAAGAGGTTCTTTCATGGACTTACTACACATCTTATTTACTACAACAGCACCGGCCTCAATTGTGAGTCTAGGGTAAACATCCATTTGCTCATAGGGTCACTCAATAGTGCCACATTTTTCTAACAGACACCTCCTCCTTCGACTGCTACTATTAGTATCTTGAACAGTAAACAGTGGAGTGTCGAAATATGTTCGTCAAGGAATTTATACTGGGAACATTTCACTCAGAGATGTTAAATTTGAGTCGACTTTATCCAGTTACATTGCAATGGATTTGAGGGCACAATGAGTGCATCCTTTATAGCAGCAGCCAATGTAATAAAGTGCTTACACCAAAGTGGTTTATAAAGTGGAGCTCATATTTGACTAGAATCTCAGTATTAATTCTCCAATTTTAAGTGAGAGCCTAGCAATCTACATTTTTTTCTTGGAGTGGCTGTGTCACTAAATAATCACATTGGTTTAAAGTTTAAACAATGAAGTAATTATATGCCACTTGATCTTAAAACTTCCTTTAAACTTGAGTTTTCAATTAAAAATACTCATTTTCAGACCATTTTTGTGACTACTTTGCTATGAGTTTAATGAGTGTGTGATAACCTGTTGAGTTTTATATGATCGTATCTTCCGGTCTATAAGTCGCACTTTTTTATAGTGTGGCCGAGCCTGAGGCTAATAGTCAAGTGTGACTTATGTACAATGTTCCTTCTAATATTTCGTGGGTCTGGGCAGAAAGCCAACCTCCCTGAGCGCACTGAGTACCAGTGTGAGCGACATCATCATTGCTCACTATGGCATACTGGCACACCAGTATCACACCTGCCATAAGCAGGTGCATGTCAATGTTCCCTCTAATTTTTCATGTAAAACATGCTACAAAACACAAAAACATGAGAGTTGACAGAGCTACTGCCACTGGCTGCTACGTAAATGGCGCCATTATGGGGAATGGGGTTAAAAAAAAAGTTTGGATTTTATTTACTGCGCGCCATACGATTGCTGCTGCGCAGAGAAGACGTAGTGCGTAATTGCGAGGGAACGTTGCTTATATATCTTTTTTTCCCCTTTTAACCACCAAAAACCTGTTTTTTGTATTTTCTTTTATTAATTTTTTATAGGCTGTAGTTATCCGAAAAACTGTTATCTTTAACAGCAGCCTCATTAATCTGTTTTTCTCCATTTTATAATTGTTACTTGAATGTATATTTGTTCTTGGTTTCTCATAATATAAAAAATTGCCTTCTCAAAAATGGAACTTATATATCATTTTTCCTTTTCATTGTGCATTCTTTGGCTGGTGCAATTTATACTCCGAGAAAATACAGTAGTTTGCTTACTTAAATATACGACACAAGGGAAACCGGACAGAACTACTTACTGATCTGGCAGTGAGCCCCTTCAAAGCCCGCCCCGCATTTGCAGACATACTCGTTGAAAACATCTCCTCTTCTGGTAGGAGTAATCACCTCACAAGATGCGTCATTCTTACAGGGATTGGGACTGCAAGGTCCTGAGTGAAGCAAGGAGAGGAATTTCAACAAAGTATAGTTTGGCATTGAAAATTTGCTTTGTTTGCCCTACCTAGCTCCGTCAGGTCGCACGTGTCTCCGGCAAACCCATCTGCACAGATGCAGATAAAAGGTTCTTCTCCTACCCCTGTCACGCAAGTACCACCATTATGGCAATGGTTCACCTCACAGTAGTCACCTAAGGCAAGGAGGAGAGAGACGTTTACTTTTTTTGTTCAGCCACTGTTCATTTCTTGACAGAAAAATTCTTTAAAATCTGTGCTATATTTGTCCTGTTGTTTTGCAGGAATAAGTAGAGCGCTAAGAACTGAGTCATATTTCTTGGATGGCTCTGGTAAATAGGGCAGAAAATGCCACGAGGGAGTGGCAGAGCACAGATTTATGAATCATAAAATGGCTTTTTGTTTATGGTTGCAATGCTGTTCATTATCTGGCAGCTTGGACATCAATGTGTTTGAAAGTATGTGAATGACTTGGACATCTATTTGGAAGGTGAATAAACAAAATGGTAATAGGACTCTAAAAATGGATTGTTGTTCACCATGTCAACCATTGCGACAATTTGCTTGATTTTGCGAAAACCGCTCCATTATTTCTAATACAGATTGGTGTTTTAAACACAAAGCTCCAGGACACAAAAGGCCCCGGGCCTGGGAATTTGTGCCTGCCAAAGAGAGCCAAGGGGACATAAACTGAGCCAGCCACTTGCTAAATGTTGTGCTAAAAATATTATAACCTGTAGTACAAAAACAATACTGCACGAGCTATTTATCTTGATATGTTTTAATAGTTTGAAATACAGTAAAACAGTCAAAAGTAATGACTTTTCATCAAAAAACTGCAGATATAGTTTGCCAAGCAACTATTTCTGTGATAGACTAAAACAAACCTTCTAGGTAAACAGCACTGACGACAAAACGTGCCTGTGTGTGGTTGGGATTAAGAGATTGCAGGATTAGCTAGGTGGAAAACATGCATGTAGGTCCTAGTCTGCAGGGAATGAGCAGTTATACAACATGACAAAATGCTCAGGATGGTTGCCGCCAATGAACTACCAGACTGACAGGTGACCTGTGAAGGCGTCATGAAGTTGGGCATTCCCACAGCCAATTTGATTCTGAACATCCCAGACATATTTGCATACTATTTTTGGCAGACAATGTGTGTGCAGGTGCTGGAAGTTGGCAGGATATTTCCAGGTTTATCTTGGGTTAGCTGAACAGACAGCTGTTCAATGTTGCCTCCAGACAAGAGCCCATAAGGTGGTTTTATTCTCCATCTGTACCACCTCACAATTTTTTTTACCATCAAGATGTCCATTCATGCAAATGACAGCATGTTGTAAATACACAAACATGACTACAAGTGCATACATGCTATACAGAAACTTGGTGTTGCAGGAAAAGGTAAATAAATGTTCTCACAATGATAACATTAGATCACTACAAGTGCTGAGGATTTGAAAAATTGTTACGTTTGTTCAATAGCTGCAGTTGCACTGAACTTAATGAATTGAATTCAATTGAACTGAATTGATGGACGACGAATTGAATGGTACGAGTGGTTAGCGCATCTGCCTCACAACTCTGAGTTCCTGTGTTCAAATCCAGGTCGGTCCACCTGTGTGGAGTTAGCATGTTCTTGCCGGTGTGGGTTTCCTCTGGGTACTCCGGTTTCCTCCCACATTCCAAAAAATGCATGGTTGGCTAATTGGCCACTTTAAATTTCCCCTAGGTATGGGTGTGAGTGTGCATGTTTTTTTTTTCTCCTTTTGCCCTGCGATTGGCGGGCCACCAATTGAGGATGTCCCCCGCCTCTGGCCCGGAGTCAGCTGGGATAGGCTCCAGCACCCCGTGCGACCTTAATGAGGATAAAGCGGTTCAGAAGATGAGATGAATTGAATGCTTTTATTGTCATTATAAAAAATAATGATATTTAAAGCTTTGTCACGAAGTGCACAAATAACAACAAACAAATAAATAATAACAATAACCAATAAGTAATACATACATAAATTATTATACATGACTATGTTGGCTTTCAAAGTATAAATGTATATTCCTTGAAATTACTTCAATTGACACCTTACTACGACCATGTCATCATCAAATTTGATACTTTAAAAATCTTCCTGTCAAAACGGACATCCATAAAACAATAAAAGGACGAAGAACTGGTTATTTAATTATTTCAGGGAGAGAAAAATAAAAAAGGTAAGCCGTGTACCTTGAATCACTCACTACAAACTGTTGAACTGACACAAGTCAACAAGAATAAGATCGTGTAACCCGAGTTACTTGGACTTACCTGTGACCGACAACAAGCAATGAAGAAGTGCAATCACGGCGAAATATACTTTTCCAGTATTTCTGCGAGATGTCATATTTTTACACGAAGGTGCTCCAAAGTTGAGTGAATCTCGGCTATGGCCGCATTCAAGAGCTCAGTGAAAAGTAGGAATTCTGTTGGCAGCTAAGACAGGACCAAGCAGTCAAACAGCCAACTTGGTGACGCCGTTGAGAGGCGGGACTACATCTTGAGTTATTCTTTATACAGAATGAGCCATTAAAACAGACTTCATTTATAGTATATTTTAAAACAGAGGGAATGTGATTTTTTTTTACCTTAAAACCTTCAAGATTATTATTGACATTTTTGATTGTTAATAATGATTGTATCGTTCATGTATTTAATACAAATCTAGCTGTATAAATGAATACAGTGTTAAACTAAACTAGATTAATAAAATTAAAATGAATAAAAAGAAAAATACACACCGGCCACGTCCCCCAAAAAGACTCAAAAATGTATTTTGCAGTATTCAATTGGCAGTCTAGCTGGGTGTGTTTTTTTTGTCAATTGACGGTGCTAGACGTCCAATTCATTTTGACTCGAATGTGCGAATGAACGTTCTATTAGGTAAGGTGACGGTTAAACAAAAAAAAATCATAATCCGTACATTAAAAGCGTTTTTATATATCTGTTTGTACACACACGACAAAAAAATATGCAAAGCACTCGAATAACCCACAGTTTTGTAAACTCTGTCTCCCTCAGGTGGACAATCTTTGGAACGTCCACAATATTCAGAAGATTAACATGCACTATCTGCATCCCACCGCTTTGAATGAAATATTGTTTTTCTTCCAGCTAAAACCAGAATGTAATAGTATTAATTTTGTTCATTTTGTTTAAATTAACAATAAATTCATTGAATTAGTGTTTTTAATGCCAGAGAGAGAGAGAGGAGAGAGAGAGAGAGAGAGAGAGAGAGAGAGAGAGAGAGAGAGAGAGAGAGAGAGAGAGAGAGAGAGAGAGAGAGAGAGAGAGAGAGAGAGAGAGAGAGAGAGAGAGAGAGAGAGAGAGAGAGAGAGAGAGAGAGAGAGAGAGACAAGAGAGAGAGAGACAAGAGAGAGAGAGACAAGAGAGAGAGAGACAAGAGAGAGAGAGTGACAGACCAATCTAGCGAGTCCAGGGTTGCTATTTCTAATAAGGGAAAATACATTTTAAAAATGAATATGTTATAAGCATCGTTTCAGGCAAAGGGAGCAGGTTTGAAATCACATATATAAACTAGTACATATCAAGATATGAGTCAGGGGTTTGTGACGACACCGACTGACAACCAATGACAGCCAATGGCATCCCCCCATATGCAAATTGCAGAATCTTCTCGGAAGCACATTCGAGCTGTCAGTGTTGACCGTGGACGTTCCAGTTCAGGACTTGGTGTTTTTTAAATGCTCACCTGTCCCTACATCGAATGTAACGGCGTTACGCGGCAGATGGACATGACTTAACACCGAGAGGGGGAAAAAAACTAAAAACAAATGAACTCCCACGGCTTGATCTGACGTCTGGACGCTCCGGAATCATTCCCTCGGCTGTGGTAGGCAACGCTAATATGCTAAAGATGCTTCAACGACTGGGTGTCTCCTGTTCTTTCTACATAATACATTATTTTACTTGCATGTACTATTAAATCAGATGAATTTGAACACCTTATACTATATGAACCTATAAATAGATTCGATGAGTCTTTAAGAGGAAGCCCATTTCTTTCCATATTAGGTGAATGCAAACAGCGGGTGGTTTTGTCTTCAGACCAGCTGGTCATTTAACTTTATTTTCTTTTTTTCCTTTTCGATTTCTCCATCTGCATCATGTAGTAACGTCAGTGTAAAGCACAGTGTTGCCTCTTTGCTAACAAGAAGTCGTGACAAAGAACATTAGCAGGGGACTATAGATCAAACCTAAGCCTTCATTTTTACTGACTATAACATCCTTCCCAAAAAAATGTAATGTACCATTTAAGATGTACTTTTGTTTATATATGTTGTGTTGCTAATCTGGAAAACAACCGTGTCTATCATTTAGAAACAGAGTTAGGATTTTATTTTTATGACATGATTTTAAATGCAGATAAGTGATCGCTTAAAGAAGAGTTGAAAATCATGTATTTGTTTTTGCTTTCAAATAGAGTTGGCAAACTTTATAGAAATACATAACAAAAAGGATCAATCAACTTGAATAATAACACAATAAAATAATAACAAAAAATAAATAATACAATTTGCCTACCAACTCTGGCCCAATGTCTGCTGGGATAGGCTCCAGCACCCCCTGCGACCCAAATATTATATGATAGGATATGAAGATAATAATATTAATATTTAGGTATGAGGTCAATTAGCAGTAGCAGGCATCTTTGGTGAAAAAAAAGCAATTGGGCTACTTTGTTTTGGTACTTTATTTTAATAATGATGACTTAATTTGCTTATTAGCTCATTGACAATAATTTGCGTTCAATTAATTTAAAGTAAGAGGAACAGCTCTTAAAGTTCATATTTGAGCAGAGGATCGCTGCCATCCCTCCCAGTTAAAACAGATTAGAGATCTTGCAATCGCAATGGCAGCCAATGGGTTAAGCTCTGACATTCAGCCTTATCAATAGTAAGGAATTGTTTATCTTTTGCTTGTAGTGACTGGTCAAACAGTTCACATGATTCATTGTCAAACATCTTGGTGTGTTCTGTCTCGTATATAATGAAGCAAGCCTTTTTTTGTTTGTGCTTTTTTTAGGTTTGACCACTTCACTGTGACTCCACCCATCATATTTCCCTAGTTTTGGGAAAATATTCTTCATTACTGCCACCTCACATTCAAGTAAGTCTTAACTCTATTCATATTTAGTGACTTCCTTTTTGCTAGGCATTTCTGTTGCAGTACAATGTACCATAGATCCACTCCTAAGAATGTATATGATAATTATTGTGTACAAAGAAGTTGAAGTGACGCAGTTCCGATTTAGAAAAAAGAAAAACACGACAAAAATGTTGGAAAAACCTGAATCAAATGGCTCACTGCATAAATAATCACTACCAAAATCTGTACTTTCCCTTTTATTAATAATAGTTTACATGAAAAGCACTAGTGATGCAAGGCTTTTTGCGCAACTTTGTGTGAACTTGTGCCCGACACTTCCCTAAAACTATAACAATGACACATAACGTGGCTCTCCTTTACTCAGTGCTCCTTCCTGTTTTCCCACTAATGTCACAGTGAGAATTGAGCATAACTTAATTTCTTTTCAGAATACATTTCACATGATCAGAATGCTTATCTCAATGTTGTTGTGTAACCACATTTTTTTCCCCTTATTAGAGAGCAATTATGAGTGCTCACGATTCAGATGTGCACACCATCTCTCCGGAGCTGCCGGCGATGTTTGACGGCATGAAGATGGCAGCAGTGGCAACGGTCCTCTATGTCATTGTACGTTGCCTAAATCTTAAGAGCCCCACTGCGCCCCCAGACTTGACCTATCAAGACACGCCCCTCAACCACTTTCTGCTCAAGTCCTGTTCTCAGCTGACCAAAGAGTGAGTTGTCTATCATTTGTGGCATTGCTATTAAAATGTCGATATTTTTCCAACCGTATTCGAGTGAAAATCACACTTTTCGAGTCGTCAGTGTTTTTAAGGGCCGCTTAACTTCATGATTTTAAAAATGATGAAATCACTGTCTAAAATAATACAGGGCAGATTCATAGAAAAGTGAAAAAAAAACATTTAAATATGTTATATAGTACTCTTAAGTTACTGTTCATTTCTGAAGACCTTCTTGAAATCTGGTGAAGAACTATTTTTTACCATTAAATCCTCTTCTATTGTTCCTGAGGAAATCTTAGATCTTTAGTACGAATTTTGAAGAGTTAAACACGAGGGTCTGATTATGTAACCTGTACTTATGGACCCCTTTGCTTGTCATTTTGTTGAATGTTAATTGCTACGGGTGAGTAGATATCATTTATTATCAGTCATCTTGACCCAATGCATGATATGATTTCAACATTTATGACACCCTATTTTTTTGTGTGCAAGAAAAATACCAGTGCGGGGAAGTCATCAGGATCAACAAGAGGAGTAATGTTGTGTTCTATGCGTGAGAACTGACATAGTTTGTACTGTTGCCATGTCAACAAATAACATCAAGTGCATCTTGACGCTATGTTTTAGTTTAGATCACGTGTGTCAAAGTGGCGGCCTGGGGGCCAAATCTGGCCCATTACATCATTTTGTGGAGCACGGGAAAGTAAATCATGAGTGCCGACTTTCTGTTTTAGGATCCTGATTTTCTCCCTTTTAAATCAATAATTGTAATTTTCTAATCCATTTTTTCTGTGTTTTTAGTTCAAGAATCATTTTGTAAAATTTCAAAATATTTTTTTTAAAAAGCTAAAATAAAGTTTTAGATCTATAAAAAAACTGAATATTCAGGGATTTTAATCCAGTTCTTTTAATTCATTTATTTTTAAAAAAAAAGCTATATATTATATCTAAAATGGTCACACCCTTGGTTTAGATACTTAAACTTCTTTGAAATAAAAAAAACACTGTTTGGGAGCTACTGTAAAGAGCGGCTTTAACAAGTAACACTTTCCAGCTATTGCATGCGTTGATATGTATCAATACATCAATTGTTTAAGAAACAACTCAACCAAATCAAGCAAAACCTCAATCAAAATCATATTTTAGATATGGGATTTGGTAGTTTTTAATTCAAATGTCTGAACTGCTCCAGCAACAAAACTTTGAGAAACATTAAAACTCCTTTTATTTTATTGATTTCGGCAAAAAAAGTTTGTTAAAGCGATTGTAGGACCTTGAATTGAATATATTTGTGGAGGACTATGAAATAACATAGTAAATATGCTATCGTTGTTTAAAAAAAACGATATATCATAAATTTGGTGACGTAAATCCTCGCCCTCTTCGCTGAACCATCTTTTGTATTAGATTAATTCTGTTGTGCACCCTCTAGATAGGTGTGGTTAAAATCCACTCATGCTAAGAACAATTGACAGAGGTGATCACGTTACCTAATTGGAGTGACTGCATGTGCTCTTATGTAACACTGTTGTTTCAAGGTGCAGTAAATGTTGAAGCCAGAGACGATACAGGGGCAAGGTTAAAGGCCTTGTGTAATATGTGGCGTCACTATGAACTGTATACACATCAGTCATATCCGCTTTAAGATATGCAGAACATGTAATCACAATGTGACAAGTTGTTAATGGCCATCACTGAATTCTTCAGAAAATATGGCTAAGGTGTGTTGCATTGATTTGTGTGTTTGCTCCTAAGAACTGAGCTAGTAAATAAGGTTTAGATAAACTACGGAGATATTATCTGAGGGAAATCACCTTTTTGATGAGATTTTACTATAGCTATCTGAGTTATGAGCAGCCGTTTCAGCAGTGTATTTCATAACTCAGGACTTCAAAGGTGTCACTGGAATGTTAAGCACGCCCACTGTGTAACTTGAAACAACAAACTGTAGCCACACTGCCAGATTAAACATTCATGTCACTTCAATGGCTGATTGCATAATCTTCTGGGGTAGTCGCTAAAAAGGCTACTGTATGGCCTTGCACGCAAACCATCATTCCAAATCTATCATTTGTTTTTCGAAAGGAAGTTGTTAATCAATTTTGTGTTTGGCAGGTATATTCCTCCACTGCTGTGGGGCAAGAGTGGTCACCTACAAACAGCCTTATATGGGAAACTCGGTCGGGTGAGCGCACCTCATCCCAGTGGAATCAGGAAGTACTTGCCAATGCAGGATGGGGCCACTGCGACCTTTGACCTTTTTGAACCAATGGGGGACCATCGAACAGGAGGTAAATTAAACCAAAATTTCTTCCTGAAATCATTTTAAAACTGTTATATCCTATTTTATAAGCAATGTTGCCCATAAATGTAATAGTTGGAGTTCATCAGACCATTTTCTAGATCAATTACTCTCCAACTCGTAGAATGTCTAAATACTTATATATGCATGAAAGGGACTTGAAGATTTTCCTTTTAATGTCCAGTTCAGACAGTCATGATTTGTTCTCATTAATTACAGCAGATGGTGGGGTTACATTTCTTCAGAGAGACTTGTGGACATAGAAGATTATGAACCCACATCCAAATTAAAATTCAATTTCAAAGGTTTTTTTGTCAACTGAAAAGCTAACTAAAGAGATTTTGGATCTGTCTGTTTAGCAATGCCTCCAAGGACATAATATTTCAACAAAAATCACAAGAAAACTGAAGTGGAAGTCTAAATAAGTGCAAAAAGTATACAAAAAGTCCCCTCTCAAAAAAAATAAATAATAATTAGATTTGTGAAAGAAAATAAGTTCTATCCAAATAAATAAATAATAATAAAAAATATATGTACATATTATACTATTTTTACCTTTTTATATATGATTAGTAAATTGCATTTGCAGTTCCTTTTCTATATATGCTGAAAATGTTTTGCTTTAAATTCTAAATGCTAAAAATCAACTTGACGTGCTTGGATTCAGTGCACGGTAGTAATATAATGCAAAATATCTTGCTTGTGACATACCCATCCTTTTTTCACTAGATGATATCACCATGGTGATATGCCCTGGTATTGGTAACCACAGTGAGAAGCATTATATTCGGACCTTTGTGGATTACGCCCAGAAGGACGGTTACCGTTGCGCTGTGCTGAACCACCTCGGAGCTCTACCCAACATAGAGCTCACTTCGCCACGCATGTTTACTTATGGCAAGTAATGATATTTGTCGTTTAAGTAAAGCAAAAGGGTTGATGGTCTTGAAAAATGCTAATGAGTCATTCACTCTCTATATTTGCACAGGCTGCACGTGGGAGTTTGCTGCCATGGTTGGGTACATCAAGCGGGCATATCCTCAAACCCATTTGATAGTGGTAGGATTTAGCCTGGGTGGAAACATAGTTTGCAAATTCCTGGGTGAGAACATGTCCAACCAGGAGCGAGTGCTTTGCTGTGTCAGCGTCTGTCAAGGTTACAGTGCTCTTCGGTGGGTGGAAGTTTCATTGAATGATTCAGAAGAATCTGTTTTACATCTGGATTAAATGTGATTGCTTTCTATCTAACTCCTTTATATAGAGTTACTTTCATTACTAGTTATTCTGATTACTCTAAACCTGTGTAAACCTAAATTGTTTTTTATCAGTTAAACAACAATTTTGATTTCATTGTAAGTTTTCTGTGTCAACATCTCGGCCAATCAGATGCTAGGTGATGCCTCACACTCCCTTCTTGTCATGAGTCTTGTCCAATAGATTACATATGACACCCTGTGTTAGGAATGCTGAGTGGTACTGTAAGCACTAAGCCGACTTTCTGACTTTTTGTCTCTCAGGGCTCAGGAAACATTCCTACAGTGGGATCAGTTCAGACGCTTTTATAATTTCCTCATGGCTGACAACATGAAGAAGATAATCCTGTCTCACAGGTAACACACCCCTAAGTGACTTTGTATGTCATACTCTTATTTATCGGCAAGAACAGAATTTTTATCATCATAACAAATTATTTTCAAATTTCAAAAAGGCTTTTGAATTCATGTATTTCACTTTTTGAATCCTCCAGGCACAGCCTATTCGCTGGAAACTCTGTTAAAATGATAGAAGGAGATCTTGGTCGGCTATACACGGCAACGTCCCTCATGCAGATCGACGATAATATCATGAGGTACATTAAGATAGCCACTTCTGGTGTTTGACTTACACACATTCCATTATGTAACATTGTAAGTTGACAAAAGTTTTGAAAAAAAGGAGATTCTAATTCCGTAATTATTCCCTAATCAATTGTATGGTCTTACAAAATATTTTTCTGCAATTCTTTCCTCAGAACTCATATTGGTGGTATGCACTGAGGCTAAGAATACTGTACTAAAAACTATCTTAGATAAAAATATAAGATCCTTTGTGACTTCACAACATTTTGGAAAGGTTTACAACCAATTGCATATTCTACCTCACTCATTTGCAATATATCAGAAATTAATGAGATTATTCTCATTATTACTCAAGTAAACAAATGATTTGGTGCATTTAAATGACTGGGAACCAATTCTCAGATCTAAATATATAAACAAAAGCAAGTCAGTGTAATGACGCTTTTACCTCCCAGACTGGCCCACGTTTGCATTATTTTTTATCTTGATTTATGACATGACTTCATGATAACCTCCTAGGGGTAAAAAATGATGTAATAAGTATAATAAAATCCTGAATACTTGCTGTCCAATTTGTTGTGTTCTTGTAATTCTGGTCTTTGATTCTGAATATATTCACGTTTTTTTTTAATTGGATCAATTGTGTTGCCTGTTTCTTTCAAAAGGAAATTCCATGGACACAGCTCTCTCAAAGAGTATTACGAGAAAGAAAGTTGCGTTCATTATATTCACAACGTAAGATAACAGCAGCTCGCCAACAATTTCACTTTTCTTTCTGTAACTTTCATCTGATTTTAACTGTAATTAATATTCCATAGGTAAATGTACCACTGCTGCTCGTCAATGCTGCAGATGATCCTCTGGTTCATGACTCACTCCTCAAAATACCCCGCACACTAGCTGGTAAGTAAAAACATGAAAAGCACCTTATTGACACAAACTGATGTTTAAGACTGTCATTCCATAGAATATAACTGGATTGGATTTATCAGAACTAAAAAAAAAAAAAAAAAAAAACATTTTAGTTAATTATCTTTGGTATTGTGACCATGGTTTTCCTTCTCAACTTAAGTGTGAACACAAGCATCCCTTTGTAGGAACGTGTTCAAAAATTGTCTATACATCCAAAAAAGGAACAAATATGCAGTAGTAATAGCAGTATTTTTACTTTCTTTTCCTCTATATTTCACGCTTGATTAATTTGTTGGTCCCGAAGTCCACTATAAAAAAGGATAACATCTCGTTTGAAGAGTGTCGTGTGGGTTTGAAGGCTTTCTTCACATTGAAGCATGATGCTAGCAGAATCAAGTCATAGTTGTGGGCAGATAGACACATACCAAGTAGAGCCATGGTCTTGCTTTAATATGAAAGTGACTTCACAATGTTTTTGATTACATTCGAGTACTTTGAAAATAATATAGCCATGATCTTGCTATCCGTGGCTTGCAAACCTGCTTAAATGTATTTTTTATGACCACTGGGTGTAACACAGTTGTGGTGCCAACTTTAAGTAACCACATTTCACCAAACCTTTTTGTCTGGTCAAAATGCCTTGCTTATATTAAAGATCTGGCAGAAGTCCAAGCACCAAGTAAAATACTTTTTAAAAAGTCAGAGAGAAAAATTATGCCAGGTAACCAACAATGTCACATTTACCGTATTTTCTCTGACAAAAATCGGCCCCTGGTATAAGCCGCTCCCTAAAAATTGCCTTAAAATCTTTGAATTTTACAATCTGTTGCATATAAGACACCTCTATTCACAATTTTCACCTCCATATTCGTGATTTGAATAGGGAGTACAAATGTATTACTTTGAAGGGAAAATCTTAAGAAAAAAATTGCACTTGATATTTCTGTGATGCTCCAAATGAATCAAAAGCACATTATCAAGGGTCAATATCATAAGGAAGTTAGTCATTCATACAGTGATGGTTGTTTTCTTACTGCAAAACAGAAAATAACCAACAAATAGTAAATGTTAATTTAATGACATCTACTGGTGAAAAAGAATATAGAACCTGTAAGTCTTGTCCCCATATAAGCCATGCCCTTGATTCAGTCCTCATTTTTTTAACTTACAAATATGGTGTATATGCAAGAAAATAAGGTGTAACCTCTCCGGAATGGTCTGGACTGACAATGAGACATAACCAATAAGAACCAGTTTGATTATGTTCTGCCTGCATTGAGAAGTTATAGTGGATTCATGGTATTCATACATCCTGTACATTATCAAATGTTTCTATTTTGAACAGACATTTTGTATTCAATTTGATTATATCCACCCATGTGTGTTGTAAATTGCCTTATTTCACTTCATAATGTCAATTCAAATCACAACAGTGATGTCATTTGAGAGCAAAAAAAACAACCTGATTTGTGTCACTTGAATTATCCTTTGTAAATCCAGCCTCGGACACTTTGGCTCTCGGCCTTTAAATACTGCCCTATATACAGAAGTCACATGCTATTTGGGAAAGAAAAAGTCCATCATGTGCGAGTCACGGTGTCCATGAATGCACACACATAGACACACCATGTGCAGCTGTTGCTTCTAAATTACAATGCTGTGACACAGACATGCAACCAGCAAAAGGCATGACTGCCAACCGCTCTTGTGTTCTAATAATTTCAGAGTACACCTCTCCTTCCACTATAGTAACAACTGATCATTTTCTATCCCAAGCCATGTTGCCAGGCCATCATTTTACAGCTGGTGTTATAGAGTATGGACGAGCACTTAAGGCTGCTTCCACACAGTCGAAAGCCCTGTGGGATCTTAATCACTACTGAACTGCATCAGTGTCTCCCACTAACCTAGATAAGAGACAAAATAAATAGATCCAGGCCAATCCTTTATATCCGACCACGCTGCCCACCCGAGCACAGCTGCAGAATCCTGTGTACGTTTACGTGGCCGCCAGATCAAGATGAATCATTTATCAGCTTCAGGGAGATGTCCTAGTTTTGCCCTTTATCTTGTTTTATTAGGTCAGATCAACTGACCATGTCCAGTTTAATCCAAATCACCCCATATAGGATTTAGACACGATTATGCTGATGTAGTTACCCAATATTTGATTGATAGAGAGGATTGTGATGCCCCATGCTACTAAAATACTTTTTTTAAAGTTGTCTTCCCAATTTATTGAATGATCGCTGCCTGCCTTCCCAGTCAAAACGGACTGAATCTTTATTGTATTAATTGGGAATGAAGCATGATCATTTAATGGATCCATCCAAGTTCAAATGGAATCGAAGTACACATGACTATTAACAAGTTTGATACTGAACTGAATCATTATCATTTTTTTCAACCCCAACACACTTGCACACACTTTATTATACTGTACTGTCATGCCAATCTACTATCTGAAGAAACTGAGGCTGTTATCTTTGTATTGAACCACATGCTCAGTGCCATTTTCCTGGCAAGCTTTATATGTGGACTTGTGTCCGATGACTGGCAGAATTTGACAGCTTCAAAGTCCAGATGTTTTAAAGCCTCTCTGCTTTGTCCCTCCACAGAGAAAAAGTCAAATGTCATCTTTGCCTTGACGCTACACGGGGGCCACCTCGGCTTCTTTAAGGGGGCCGTCCTCTTCCCCAAACCCCTCACCTGGATGGACAAAGTGATTGTGGGATACGCCAATGCCATTTGCCAGTGGCAGAAGCAGAAACCACCATGCCAAAGCGACCCCTTGAGTGAGAGTTCCTGCCCAAAGGAAAAATGCTAAAATGTGTCTCATCTCCTTTTTCCACGCCCTGATCGTAACTCACACAAGACCCCACTATCTCAGCACCTGGGAGTCACTTTTGAAGTGCCCCCCTCTCTTCTCTGCCTTCGTTTTCGGGTGCTGCTCACAGCCGCAGACCTCCGCGGCCGCCACACGCCCCCATGCCTTCAGCGCAGTCGCAGGAACGACAATCGGCCTCTGTGACGTCCAAAGCGGAGACACAATATTGGACCACGCGTGCTCAACGGTTACCTTCGATCGTAAAGTCCGCAAACAAAAAAATAATGAGATGCGGACCATAAAACTGATCCCGTCAGGTGCAGCGCTCACCGCCATTTTAGCATTATCTGCCATACAAAATTGTAATGGCATTGCGTGTGGAGGGGTTAAGACTAGAAACTGTTTTGATAAGCCCCACCCAAATTCCCTGCTACAGTCGGTAGATATATAGCATTTCAAAATATCTTTGTAGGCACTTAAAGAGGAAGAAAGCATAGTTGCTTGTGAGCAACCCCAAATGGGATCCATGCACATTCCCAAAGTCGCATTTTTTTTACTCTTATTCTTTGCACTTTAATGCTACGCCGATCCAATCATGTTTTTGTGGGTGTTATTTTCTCTAGATTTGAGGTCAGAGGACAACAATGTGTTGGAAAATTCCAAAGCTGCTCCAATTGTCTCTCATTGGGGTTGTCACAACTTTTTTCCTCTTGCGTTTGCCTTTAACCCGATGAAGCATTAGTGGAGAGATTAAGCCATCGTCAATGCTCTGAGCCTATAGAAAACACTTTAGTGGAAAAAATGTATTTCAAGGATCCGTTAGTGTGTACTGTACCTTTTTTAAAGGGAGAGTTAAGCACAGAGGCCCACATACTCAAGGTATGATTGTCCAACTTACTCAATGATAAAACCAAACAACTTTAGTGGACTGTTTAAACAACACTGGTGATGGTCATGTGATCCTTTTACCCAGTGAACAGTACATGTGTGAGTGTCAGATGCTTTAGTGTACGTTAAAGGGGGTTCTCCACCATCTTGACTAAGTGTTATAACGTTTTTTTTTTCAGTGCTGAAAAGCAACTGTTTGAACCAAAACAAATTCACATTTATTATTGTTAATGCAACTGCGAATTTGAAAGAAAGAAAAAAAATATCTACATGAAGTGACAGATGAGCTCACTTCAAAAATGTTATGCAGTGAATACAGTAAAAAAAGGAGCACTTTGTGAATACAACAAATTCATTGAACAACTTCCACAATTCCTACATAATTTAAAGCAGTTTCTGTTTAGTGTTTTTTTCTGTTATAATGTTGATTAAGAAAAAAAAGTGATCGTTTTTGACATGGTACAAAGTGGTTGTTTCCCATGAGTTAAATTAGGTGGTCCAGTTTGACAAAAAAAAAAAAAACATCAAATTTAAACATGCCCAACAACATTTACTGTATTTATTACTGCCGACATAGCCTTTATACAAAAATAACTGCTACCACCTACTGTAAGAAGAACCAATCATCAATTCACCCATTCAGTTGTCTTTTGTTCATTTGTTTTTTTTACCATTTCTGCCAATACTTCATGTATGAGAGTTATTTTATGTTTTTTTGTAATTCTTGTGTATGTGCTATGTGTTTGAAATACCTGTATATCTTTGTGTGTCAGTGAGTGAGATGAACTTTAGCATCTCATCTGATCTGGCAACAACCAATCAAACAATCGACTTCAAATGAGAGTTTAAGGGAAATACAATTCTGTATTTATTTTGTAATATTTAAAAAAGGCGAGGGATGAAAACAAAATGAAGGCAATAAGCAATCAGAAGAGATTTATGAACTTCAATGTCATGTAAATGTGACACCAACAAAGGGGAACTAAAATGTTTCTTTAAGAGAACATTTATTTATCCGATGAATAAGCCAGTGTTTTCAAATCATTTTCCCGATACATTTTACTATTTCGGGGTTGCGTTTTCTGAGTACTTCAAATACTAAAATCCAAAATACTCATCAGGTTGGGGTCATCCTTGCTTGTTAGCTCACAATACATATGCCGCTTTAATTTTATTAGTATTTGTTCATTCTCAGATGCCATAAAGGGATGCAAAGAGATGGCAAGGACAGTGCACCGTATATTTCCCATTTGGACACATTTTTTATTTTCATGTTTTCATTTTCTAAAGAGATTAGGTAAGGAGTCATGATTACATTCCCAAATAAATTTTGTCCAAAGAAGAAACATGTTGGATTTTGTGCATGTGTGTGTGTGTGTGATTAAAATAAAATTTTTGCAGTTTCCAGACAAAATTTATCACATCCTCAAAAATATAGATTTTATTGAATGGTTTCAAATCCACTGCAAATTACATTGAGGTAACTTCCAAGTTCTTTCTAATTAATTGTAAGATTAAATTGTTAGAGTAACAAATGGCTAGGGAGAGCACGCTCATTTTGTCCAATACCAAGCAGGTTTGTCTTTAATGACTTAATAATCCTTCTCACCTCACTCAATTTCTCCTACGTAACAAAGCACTCCTTTAACGGTGTATAACAAATTCTTCAAATTCATAAAGTAAACCCCAAGCCACAACTTTCATATGAAATATCTCAAAACATCTCTTTCTGCACTATCTACAATAAACATCCTTATGAAGTGCCATCTTAAACTACTTTCTAGTAATTCTAAATACCATCATGTTTTACATCTGCCGTTCCATAAAAAACAAATGGAAGTTCAACTTCTAGCTTCAAATACGATCTAATCATGGCAATTGACGGTTCAAAGAGCCGTGTCCTCGGAGCCGAAAAGCCTTGTAGCGATGGCCTGGCAGTCCGCCACGCAAGCTTTCCCGTCAAAATCTATGGGCAGGATGTCGGCATCAAATTCTTTCAAGTAGTTGTCCAGCTCGTCCCCGTGAACAAAAACCTGAAGCGAGAAGTACCGCAGCAATTCAGACTTTGAGTAGCATGAAAGGACAAGTGTCCCCCTACACCTCACCCTTTCCAGCAGCTTGCTTTTCATGAAAGGCTTAACCACATTGTATGTGGTGGTGAAGTACCAGGGCTGATGGGTGACGTGGACCGCCTTGAAGCGGGCCGGGAACGAATCCTGCGTAGTCGACAAAACCACCATAAAAAAAAGCTCACCTTTGACTGTGTTTACTTATCTGAGTGACCTGTAGCATGTCCACCATCTTCTTCAACTCGGCCGGCTTAATCCCTGAAGCGTGCTGCATGGTGAAGCCCTTAAAGTTCTCGATCAGGACGAAACCATTGATCTGGGTCTCTTCATTCTCAAGCAATTTCTCCAGAATGACACAGTAGGCTCTTAAAATCTGAGACACCAACACAGGGTGAGTCAAGACCTTTGTGAAGGAACATGTGACTTCTTAACATCAAGAATGTTTGATTTTTTTTCCCCCCAACCTCATCAAAGGTGATCTCCTCCAGATCCCAGTTCTCAATGTTGAAGAGCAGAACCACATGCCCATACTTGTCCCTGCTGGGGAGAACCACAGGGTACCCTGCCTCAATGGTGCTGCGAACCGCTTCGGGTGTCAGGTTCTCAAACAACTCCGGGTACTCCTTCCTGAAGCGCACGTAACCTAAACCCACACAAATGGCATTACGTTCTCATCAGTGAGTCTTTGCAATGTTATGTAATGCAGGCTCTGCGTGGAGGTTATTGGTGGGACACACGCAATGACACCACAGTTAACCTCGCCACAACTGAGACCTCAATTAAAAGTCCATTTGCATGCGCACATGTTTGTTTTTCCACTCTCAGCTCTCAATTATGAACGCATCAGGCATTGTTCAACTTCCTCCTAAGTACACATTGTGTTATAGTCCAGGTCAAAGAGGTTTATTTTCAGAGGGAGCAGCCAACAACTTTATTTCAACTTTTAAAAAATGTTTTGTTTTTGGCGGCCCGGCGGCCTAGTGGTTGGGGCATCGGCCTCAGAGTTCTGGGGGTGTGTGTGGAGTTTGCATGCTCACCCTGGGCTTGTGTGGGTTTTCTCTGGGTACTCCAGTTTCCCCCCACATTTAAAAGACATGCATGGTAGGCTGATTGAACACTCTAAATTGCCCCTAGGCATGCGTGTGAGCGTGAATGGTTGTCCATCTCCTTCTACCCTGGGATTGGCTGGCCACCAATTCAGAGGGTCCCGTCCCTGGTCCCCGTGGTAAGCTGTCATAGGCACCTGACCCCCCCCCCCCCCCCCCCTCATGACAATCGTGAGGATAAGTGGTTCCGAAACTGAATGAATGAGTATTTATTATTTATTTTATTACTTTTTTAGGGGGGGGGTGCACACAAAATGCTGAAACAGTTCTAATATAGCATGGAGGAGCTTGTTATACTCCCACTTTTATTGTTTATATTGTTTTTCAGATGATTTAAATGGACAAAGAAAGAATGAAAGAGATGCCAATACAAAAATAAAAACACTACATATGCTACCCAGCTGTACATAACACTCTGAAATGCTACTTATTTATTTATAATTTATGGATTATTTATTTATTATGTATTGTTATTATTTATTAATTCCTCAGTTTGTTGTTGTTATTTGTGCACTTTGTGGTGAAACTTTAAATTTCATTATACTTGTATAATGACTATAAAAAGCAATTCAATTCAATTGAAGCTTTATTATAACTATATTTGCCGAGTGGGACG